>NW_023270320.1:37955092-38032272 GCF_011800145.1 Mirounga leonina | reverse complement strand
GAAAGAAAGAAAGAAAGAAAGAAAGAAAGAAAGAAAGAAAGAAAGAAGAAAGGAAGGAAGGAAGGAAGAAAGAAAGAAAAGAAAGAAAGAAAGAAAGAAAGAAAGAAAGAAAGAAAGAAAGAAAGAAAGAAAGAAAGAAAGAGAAAGAAAGAAAAAGAAAAAGAAAGAAAGAAAGAAGGAAGGAAGGAAGGAAGGAAGGAAGGGAGAGAAGGGAGAAACCCTCTTGCATTTTTTAGGTCAGTCATTGAATTTTTCATCTCCAGAATTTCAGTTTGGTTCTTTTGTATGTTTTGTATCTCTCTATTGAACTTTTCATTTCTTTTTCCTTATTTTGTTTTCCTGATTTTGTTAAATGGTTGATCTCTGTCTCCTAGAGCTCACTAAGCTTCTTCAGCACAATTCTTTTGAATCCTTTGTCAGCCCATTCATAGATGTCCAGCTCCTTTGGGGCTAGTGACTGGAAGTTAATTGTTTTTATGTGGTGGCGTCGTTTCCCTGATGTTTGTGATCCCTGCAGCCTTGCAAAGGTGTTGCACATTTGGACAAGCTGTCTTCTCTTCCAGACTTTGTGGACTGGCTTCAGTGAAGGGAGACCTTCACTTGCTAGGGGTGCATGCTGGAGCCTGCTGTGGCTCCAGGTGTGTGGGGGGCACAATGTCCCACCTGTTCAAACAGCGGTAGTCTATAGTGTCTCCAACTGCATGGTCCTTGCTTGGTAGCCAGAGCTGTGGGGCATGCCTGGTGGCTGGGGGAGCTGTTGGGGTCCTCAGCAGCACCCCAGGTCCAGCAATGAGGGACTAGAACAAGTGTCAGGTGTCTGTGGGGAGTGGGACCAGTGATGTGCATGCGCTTGATTGCAGGGTCGCCTGCTGTGGGCATGTGTGGTGGAGGGGGCTGGCACCGGTGGCCAGGGCTAGCTCCAGGCACCCACGTGGCGTCTGGGCTGTGTGTCAGGCTGGATGCCTGTAGCAGCACTGATTGTGGTCCTGGCAGCTGGGCTGGGGAGTCGGGACCCAGGAGTCTGCAAAGGAGAAAATCCATAGGCCCTAGACTGGAAAGCTACAGGCCAGGGGTGGGCAGCACATCTTCTGGCTGTCAGTTTCCTCAAGCCTGAAGGCTGCTGGCATCCTTGGCAGAGCTGGCCCCGGGGGACTATGGTCACACCTGCCATGTGGCTGGTGGGGGCGGCCTCACCTGTCTTCATTCCTAGCCATCTCCAGACACCTCATCTACGCCAGTGTGCCCAGCAATCTGGGTGGGGAGAAACCAAAGCAGGTCCCTCGTGCTGTGCCCGCAGAGGGGCCTGGGGAGGACCTTCCTCTTCACCCCGGGCACACCGGCTGGGAGTGGAGTGATGCAGGCAAATGCAGCTGTCTGTCTCATTGTCTTTGTGAAGTTATTCTCAGGCTTTTCGCTGCATTGCATTGCTGCTCCCGAAGTGCACTCCAGAGCTGTCCCAGGACTATTTGTGTTGGTGGGTAGTTGTATAACTTGTGTGTGTGTGTGGGTGTGTGCTGCGTGTGACTGGGGGATGAATCGACAGAGGCTGGGCTCTCCCATCCAGCCATCAGCCATCTTACTGGCAAGGCTTTTCAATTTTAAGTTGTAAACAAATATTCGTACTTGAAGTATCTGATGCGTACTAGACCAAAGGATGTGATCCTCTTTCCTGGTGCTTCTCTCTCTGGACTTTCTCATCTCCTGTCATGTTAAAGTTACATCCACACTGCCAGACTGTCTTCAGAAGTGCTGATTCTGTCTGTGAACGCTCAATTTCCCGTCAGTTACCATGTTTAAGTCCTTCAAAGCAAATATGTTTGCTGAACACCTGCAGTCCACAGTTAGATCTATTGATGTTTAAACTCCTAGAGTGTAAGCATGTGCCATGCAGTGTAATGTTAATTTTAAATTATCTTATTTGTATTACTTCTACAAAATTAATGAATACAAATTTTAACTCCACCAGGACCCGATATATCTTCTTTTCCTTTCTGCTTATTGTCTTTGCTCTTTACCTCAGGGAAGGCACATGCAGAGCTGGGAGAAGGTTCTAGAACTCTGCATCAGCACAAGAGCCCAGGGAAGGGATAGCAGACAGAGAATGAGAAGAAGCAATACGCATACAGCGTCTTAACATCTGGGGAGAGAGAAGGATCTGGAATCAGAGCAAGTACCGTTAGGGTCCTTCATCTCAGACACGGCCAGGTGTAGAGTGCAGGTTTACTTTATGTCATACATGGCTAAGAAAGGACAAAGACAGAATGCTGCCAAATACACGATCCTCCTTCTGGAGATACTAAAATGTGAAAACAAGTTCCACTTGGATTCAATGTAATATAGTATAGCTTCAACTAATGGAGCAGGAAAAAACTGTATATTTATTGCATAGACATATTTTTATTGTTACTTGAAGTAGGATTTATTATATATGTGTTTTCTCCTAGCTATTTTTAAGCTAATCTTTTTTGAGCATGACTTTTAATTTGTTACAGATAGACTTCCTGTTCATCATCTATAAAACATGGCTCAATTTCTAGAGGAACAAAGAAGAAAGTATTTATTCCTTAATATAGCTAGAAGTGAAATTTTTATGAACTCTCCATTAGTAGTGTTATTTTTTCCCAATTTTTTAACACTTGTCATTTAAATTCTAATCAAAATACCACAAAGGACTTCATCTATTCGTTCCTTGAATACCTGTTGCTAACAAAATTATAGGAAGGTTCAAGACTATAAGCTTCCTGCCTAGAACTAATTAGATTAAAAATAGCTAATGAAATAAAACTTGAAGAGTAATCCCTAAAGAATCATTTGAGTTAAAACTTTATTTCACAAGAAATGACTGAAAATGGAATTTCCTAAGCAAAGAAAATTGCAAATCATATCAGGGATTTGAAAAAGGCCTGTTGAAAGGACCCTGGTGCAATGTGTATTATTAAGTTTTAAGTTACTGATCCATACTTATCAAGACAATAGCAATAGATTTCATAACCAGGTGAGATCAAGGTATAATGTTAAAATATTTTCAATTTCCTTAGCAACAAATACTGTGGACATTTTACCTTAGGGGGTGATTCAGAGAAGTAGGTACGTTGAAGAATCTCAGGAGGTAAATAATACTGACTGTAGTCTTTAAGCAATAATGGCATTTTCTCTAAAAACTAGATAAAGACAAATCCAGAATTCTGCTTTATCTTTGCTCTACTTGTAATTAAAATTCCCTTGGACTCTTCTCGGTATCATTGAATGAATCGGTGAAATACGAAGGGATTTGCAAAGAATAGAACCATGTACAAAATGCTTTTCTGTCACACATTGAACAGATGCAACAAAGGTAGTAAGTTTCATTGGATTTACATCTTTTATTATTTTAGTTCTCCATAGTAACCGCCCTGTCAAAAGCTTTCAGTAATGATTTTAATGATTCCCATAGTATGCTTGTTTCATGTCCAGGGTGTGAACATTTCTGTGCATTAAAAAGCATGATAATCCAAGTGGGGTTTTCCAAGAAACATGGACACAGAAAGTTTTAAAAATAAACTTAAATAAACAAATTGATCATTCCTAATAAAAAGAATAATCCTATCACCTATTTTGCAATCAGGATTTAATTTGTGGGAGGCCTACATTGACTAAGCTCTCCTCGACTAAGGTCAAACGTTAGTTGAGATGAATGAAGCTCTTCTACTTCTGTCAAACCCAAAGATTTCAGTTTTAAATATTGATTTTGACTTATCCGGCACCTAACAGTTTTCCACACTATTGCAAGCAGTTTTCTTCTTTCAGAGGTACTAGGTCTGCAGGTGGCAATTGTCTGATATTATTCTCCCTCAGAAAGCTGGTGTCGGTCACTGTCCTCGACACTGAAACAATTGAAACTGAGGAAATTGTGATCTACTGGGGGGCAGCAAGGCCTCCTACACGCTGGTGTTAATCAGGATATCAAAGACTGGTCCAAGGCAATCTTATGAATTAAAAAACACTACTACTGATAATCCATATTTGTTTACTGTTTCTTTCCTGGTATTATTCTTTCTCTCTTAATCACTGGGAAATATTATATAACACCTATTTTTTGTTTACTTCCAAAAAAGCAGCAATAAAACTCATTCACATTGAAGAATAAATGACAACTTTTACCACTTGCAGAGATTCTGCACTATAAGCCAAATGTTCAAGCCAGGCTTAGTCCTTTGTATGAGGTTTTCAGACATTAGGGATTGGTAGGAATTGGCAGAAGCATCTTGAGAACAGTCCTACTGGAGCAGTCCTCCCAATCCTAGTGTGAAGCTAAAATGATACATGGCAGCATTGCCATTAGAGATAAAATAGGGGCCACAGATGTGACCACATATGTGATTCCAAATTTTCAAGTGGACACATTAAAAAAGTTAAAAAAATTACAATGATTAAAAATATCATTTTAACATATAATGTCTTACAGTAATTTTTCCCACAGTGCTGTTAGACTTGGTGTATTTTACACCTGCAGCTCATCGCCATCTAAACCAGCCCCGTGTGGCCAGTGGCACCTGCATCATACAGCTCACGTGGAAGGAGGAATTAACGGTACAAGGCAGTACTCGTCAAGAGCTGCATGACTGGGGTGGAAAAAAGAGCGGGTTCTGCAGGACTCCTCAGAAGTAGGAGACAGTACCGCGGACAGCGTACCCAGAGGATGTGTCTGAATCACAGATGGCAAGAAGAGGGGAGGGTTTCCCCTAGGGAAACTATGGGAAAGACAGGAGGAGAAGGAGGAGGAGGTGTTGGGATTGGAGGCAGAGGTGCAGAGACAAGTTTAGGGATTTGGGATGTCGGTTCCATTGCCTACAGCGGAGGAGAGAGGCAACGTGAACCAAGCAAGCCCCCCAAAGGAAGTGAGGAAGAAGAGGGGCAGAAAGTTCCTATCTTGAGCACCACCTTAACAAGGCTCTGGAAGGACATGACTGCCCAGTGGGAAGAGCACAGAAATAGGGAATGAGGGCAGAACCATATCCAAGTCCCCCACTCACGGAGTGGGAGGAAAGGTGTCAGTCAGTGAGACAGGGTTTGGCCGTTTAGAGGCTGCAGACAGCACAGCAGGATGCACGTGATGAAGAGCGTCTGCCAGGCATCCCTTCAGGAGTTTTGACACAGAGGGATCAGAAAGAATGGTATCACAGGAGGGCTTATATGGCTAGGTATTCTAATCCAAGCTCTCTTGTTCATCATTTGACTGTCACATCTCATGATAGATGTGATGGCAATTTTACCCAGTAGATCAGCAAATGCAATGTGATTCAGTTCCGGTCTGTTTTAACACTTTTCAGTAGGCAGACTTATTTCTCTTATATGCATTCAGTGACTTTAGGATTAACTTGGTTAAACCTGACTCACTCAGTGCAGTCAGAGAGTACAGACAGGTAACTTCTAACATAATAAAAAATAATAAGGATTTTCTAAACTGCCAACTAGGACAGGAACACCGTGCTGAATTTCAATTCTCTGAATGGATAGTCATCTTTAGAAAGAACAGGGTGCCCTACGGTAGTTGAATGTATTTGAGGCAACACCGTGCTCCTTTCTCTGACCTACCCCGGACCCGTTGTCCTCTCTCTATGAGGTCAAACCCTGTTCAGGTGTCCTTCAGCAACCTCTAAAGACCTCAATTATAAAGTTCAGGTTCTTTATAATGTCAGTCACATGCTGGCCAACACATACTTTTCCATCAATCTTCCACAAATGTCAAATGTAATTCAACTTTTTCCAAGCACTCTTGATTTTTTTTTTCCTCTCAAATTGCCCTTTCAAGCTGTATCCTCTCCCTTTCTTCCGAGTTCCACTCACAACACAGCCTTGTCCCCTTGGCACTTTTGCCTAATCTATCTATATATACCTATCAGAAACCCTGTCTGTCTACTGATCTATTTACCTATCTGTATCTATCATCTTTCTATTAAGTGGTTCTCCTACAGCCCAACATTAATGGAAAGCCGAAGTTCTTACCCTATAATCTCAGTAGATATAATTCTTTTTTTAAAAGATTTTATTTATTTGACAGAGAGAGACACAGTGAGAGAGGGAACACAAACAGGGGGAGTGGGAGAGGGAGAAGCAGGCTTCCCGCTGAGCCGGGAGCCCAATGCGGGGCTCGACCCCAGGACCCCGGGACCATGACCTGAGTCGAAGGCAGACGCTTAACGACTGAGGCACCCAGGCATCCCTCAATAGATATAATTCTTAACGTGAAATCTATTTGTAACCCCTAGGATTTCGTGCAAACAGGAATTTCACAAAAATGTATGTTAAATCTGGTATGTATGAATTCTAAGTCCATAACTTGTATTACATTTTCTTTTTTTTTGTATTACATTTTCAATAGGGAATCTGACCCAAATGTATATTGAGAGCTACTAATTAAATTATAAACTCCTGAAGGCAGAGACAGTGAGTTATTTTTATACCCCATGTTTATACTATATTTATTTACAAAATTTATATTTATCATGTGACAGGTAAGGATTTTTAAAATGTATATTATGTTTGAGTTACCAAGTTAAATTAGATTTTAAATGAATGTTTGTTATCACTTAAATACCATATTATTTAAATTTGTGGTAGCAACTAATACAGGTTTGAAGTTAACACCAGCATTCATTAATATAAACTATTTTATAAATTTTGGTCTCAAAATTTGGAATTGCATAAAGATTACTTAGAACAAAAAAAGAGAAATTACTCAGAACAAAGAAGAGAACATTCTCAAAAATAATTTGAGAAAAATACCAATCTTTGTACTTTTGTGTTAAAGGTTGAATTAACCAATGTAAGTTGTTATGTTTCAAGTCATTCTAAAGACTAACAGTTAAAATAATGAGGATGATAGAGAGTTTGTAGGACTACATAGAATGATTTCAAAACATTAACAAGGTGGGGCGCCTAGGTGGCTCAGTCAGTTAAGCGTCAGACTCTTGATTTTTGCTCAGATCATGATCTGGGGTCTTGAGACTGAGCCCTGAGTCAGGCTCTGTGCTCGGCGGGGAGTCTGATTGAAGATTCTCTCCCTCTCTTCCTACCCCCACTCAAGCATGCATGTGCATGCACACACGCAATCTCCCTCTAAAATAAATAAAATAATCTTAAAAAAATTAAGAAGGTATCAATTAAGTGAACTCATAAATAACATTCACTTGTGCCTGCCATTTCCATAACTTATTAAACAAATAAGAGATAAATGAATAATCTACTTTTTTTGGTTAATATTAGAGTAGATTTGTTCTTGGTTCATTCATTCCACCATATACCAAGGTGATTTCTTTTTTTTTTTCTGAGCATTTTATTTTTTATTTAAATTCAATTAATTAACATATCATGTATTACTTGTTTCAGAGGTGCAGGTCTGTGATTCATCAGTCTTATATAATACCCAGTGCTCATTATAACACATACCCTCCCCAGTGTTCATCTCCCAGTTACCCAATCCTCCCACCCCCTCCCCTCCAATGTGATTTCTAATATGTGTATTTTTTTAAGTGGACAATTCAAATCGGAGTTAAATTTTGAATTTCAAAATATTATGCAACAGGGGTGCCTGGTGGCTCAGTCGGTTAAGCGGCTGCCTTTGGCTTGGGTCATGATCGTGGGGTCCTGGGATTGAGTCCTGCAATGGGCTCCCTGCTCAGCGGAGAGCCTGCTTCTCCCTCTCCCTGCCTCTCCGCCTACTTGTGCTCGCTCTCTATCTCTCTGTCAAATAAATAAATAAAATCTTTTAAAAAAATATTATGCAATAGCCATCACCTTTTAAAGCTTTGATGTTTCCTGGTGGTGAGGTAAACTATAGAACTAGAACAGCAGTTCCCTTATCTGGGGTTCTACTTTCCATGTTCTTAGTTCCCCCATCGTGAACCACGGTCTGGAAGCAGGTGATCCTCCTTCTGACACAGCATCGGGGGCCAATCACAGCCTAACTCTACATCACAACACCTCATCAAGCAGGTGTTTTATCATCTTGCATCAGCACAGGAGGAAGGGGGAATGCAGGACAATAAGATTTTTTGAAAGAGAGAGAAAGACCACATTCACGTAGCTTTTATTACAGTTTATCATTATAATTGTTCTATTTTATTATTAGTTATTGTTATTTCTGACTGTGCCTAATTTACACATTAAAGTTTACCAGATGTGTGCACACAGAGGCACGAACATAGAACATACAGGATTCAATACTAACATGGTTTCAGGCATCTGCTGGGGGTCTTGGAACATCCCCCATGGATAAGGGGGAATGACTGTATCAGAACTCTTAACAGATAGCGCACATCATTTTGCTAAGTCTGGATCCACATTGGAATGATCTAGAAAGCTTTAAAGAAAAAAAAATAGCCATGTTGGTCCTCAGCCTAAATCATGAAAATTACAATTTCTGGGTGGTTTCTAAAAGGTTCCACCTGTCACTATTCCACAGCCAAGGCTGATAATGGCTGAATTAAGGAAAGTGGATATACCGGTCTCAACAACCATTTTAACCTGTAGACAAGAAGAAGTAAGAGAGACCTCTAATTTTGACTTGGTTAAGGTATTCAAGTTGAGTCCATTATTTATTGGCCAGAGATAAATATTGCAATTTTCTGGAAAAAAAAAAAGGTAATAATGAAAAGGATGTTGCCTATGTATACATCTATAATAGTGTGTTTTTAGTGAATTATTAAAAAAAATAATTGCTCTACTTATCTGGGAAATCTTACCATAAAAGTGACTAAAGTATATAAGCACAATCAGCTTACCATGGGGAGGAACACGATTACTCAGCATTAGAAAAAAATGCCTTTGAGTCTAAATTTGTCCAACTTCAATTTTGGTTCTTTCTATCTTTATCTACCCCCCCCCCAGCTTCATGAGGTATAACTGACAAACAAAAATTGTATATATTTAAGATGCACAGCTTGATGTTCTGATACATGTGTGCATTGTGAAATAACCATCACAACAAACTGGTGCACATAGCCACCACTCTGTCAGACTCTGCTTGGAATTGTAGGTATCCAGGGTCAGAAGGGGCACATCCAGTACCCAATGATGTTACCGGACACAGAGGTAGTGGCCCACTCACTGGAGGCCATCTGTGCTTCCCCATAGGAAGGTCACAGCCTCCACTCTTTCTTCTATGGCCATGAGGTAACAGAGCCCCTCTCCGTCCTTTCATCTACCTCAGGGTCACCACTCAGGTCTAGCCTCTCGTGGGACATTTGTGAAGGATCAGAGCGGGAGAGGTTTAGGAAATTCCCAATATAAGCGACTCAACTTTTTCCCTGTGAAGAGTTACTTTTGATTTTCTGAATGTGTCCTTATTGCCCCAGGTAACACACATCACATGTGGATGCAGTGATTTGCAGTTGAGAGGGGGAGTGACACCAAGGCCACACAAAGTTGTGACGGTCCAGGGAACTCTGTATCCCAGCCATCTCTCTGCACGGGTCACCTAAGCACAGAGCATGGCACTGGCTAAAGCAATCAGATCTGTGCCACATTAGAACACGGCCTTTGTACAGCTTCTCCATCCGAGCCCCATGATATCCCTGTAAGGCAGCTGTGTCTAGCACTGTGGTAGGGATGAATAAACAGACATCTGAAGAAGCTGAGAGAGCTGCTCAAGGTCACAGCAGTCTTCAGACTCCATAGCTCAATGTATTTCCACTATGCCATGCTACCATTTTAATGAATGCAGAGTAGTATATCCCTTTCAGGTGCTTTTTATTTTTTTTCCTTCTTTTATTTGTTTATTTATTTATTATTTACAAATTTTATTTTATTATGTTATGTTAATCACCATACATTACATCATTAGTTTTTGAGGTAGTGTTCCATGATTCATTGTTTGCGTATAACACCCAGTGTGTTCAGGCATTGAACTATTCATTCAACAAACAGGAAGTGAATACCATGTCTGAAAATCACTCTGTCTAGTCCTGGAGACAACAGAGAATGTTGTTCTACTTTAAAACACAGAACGAAGCAAAAACAATCTATAGCTACATTGCAAGCCAGTGTGTGATATATATATATTTTTTAAAAAAGTCAAACTCAGAAACAGAGAGTAGACAATAGAAAGGTGGTTTCCAGGGGCTTGGGATGGGGGAAATCATGAGAGATTGGTAGAAGGGTCCAACCTCTAAGTCAAGAGACGAATAAGGTCTGAGGATCTAATGTGTACCACGGTGACTATGGTTGATAACATTTCATCATACAGCTGACATTTGCTACGAGATAAAACTTAAATGTTTTCACCAAAAATTTTTTAAAAAGGTGAGTATGTGAGGTTTGGATGTGTGTTCATTAGCTTGATGGGGGAGATCCTTCCATACTGTGTAAATAGATCATCATAGAGCACACTTTAAATAATGACAATTTTATTTGTCAACTATACCTCAATAAAGCTCAAAACACAAGTTGTAAGAAAAGGCTAAGTGTTGTACAGGTACATATGGATACATGGTTGGTGTTGGCTCGAGAGACTGGGAAGGCTTCTTCAGAGAGGAAAAATGACAAAGGCCGAGAGGCTACAGTTGGTGGGAATGAACAGCCAGGGTGGGGCGTGGATGACAGGTCCAGGGACACTGAGTGTGTGGAATGTCTGGAATGTGGATGAAAAGATAAGTCTGAAATGGAAGGCTGGAGATTTGTCTCTGAGAGCTTTGGTGTCTGCTCTGAAGGTTGTATATCATGGGAGCTACAGCTGTGTTTACCCAGGGACCCGGCATGACCAGATTGGAACCCCAGGCATGGGAAGTATAACGGCTTTTATAACATGAGAAGATTTAACGTGGAAGTCTTTTGAACATTTTGGAAGCAAAAAAACAAAGCAAAACAAAACAAAGCAACAAACAAACAAACAAAAAAACGTACAGCCAAAGAAAGTTACCACTGGATTAAAATGAAGAGTGGGTGACTTAGAAACATATTTTAACATAAGTATTCTAGAGCCTTGGTATGTATTTCTCTAGAAAGAAGGGCATCCATATTTGTTTTGCTGCTTATTTCTATAGAACTTAATGGCATGCTTAATAAATAGTCACATATAGCTAGTCACATACAGCTCTTACAACTATATTCAGGCATGATATTTAAAAATATATTGAGCACCGAGTAGAGCAGGCACAAATCAATCAGAGCAGAAGTTGCAGGCTCTCCTACCTCTGGGCAGGTGTGAAAGTCTAGACCTCAAATCTTGAAGGAATTTTGTGTGGTAACACTGAGGCATTCTGCAGGAGAGCCCAGTGCAGGCAGAGTGGGGGGCATTCAGTAGGCTATTCAGATAAATAGGCTATGGCTATTTATCATCTCATGCAGATAATTCATAAGCCAGTATTTTAACAATAAACATGGACATATAAGCTGAATTGCAGCCCTGGATATATGTCTGGTGAAAACTAAGCTCCTATTATTAGTTGCAAGGCAAATTTCAAAATATCAATGGGAAAATAGAACTCTATCCTTTGTATGTTATATATCCTCCCGTTCATTTCCTATATGTCCTTGGGTTAGTTGATTGTACACAGGTCATGGTCAAAAGTAAACGTCAGGTCTCCCCTGGAGGGAAATATATAGACTTTCCAGTGGTAAAGATCATGGTGGTCAACTGTACAAAGACATTGGCTAGGACCTTGTGAGCCCTTAGAGACCACCTCTGGGACAGTTCACCAGATGCAAGGGACCTTTGGAGAAACTTCCTGGGAATTGTTGTAGTAAAGAAAGGACTTTCAGATGAGTAACTAAATGCAAACGTGAAATGCACTGAAGTGATTTGCTGGAACCACCGTCTGCATGTGTACAAAAATAAACTCACCTACAATGAACAGTCACAATCTTCAATGGCTTACCCCATGCATCCTCCCACTACACATTGCTTCCAAACCCAACTTAAACTCACATCTGGACTCATGTTAAGGGTTGTGCGTAGACTCTGAGATGTTTGCACTATCAACCTGCAAGAGGCGTGAGGCTCTCATCCAACGAGGCAGTCACTGGTAGTGCCGAAGCTAACTGCCTCATCCTGGATCACTCAGGACATTGATTGAGCAACTGCTTTGCTGTTCAATTTGAGTAACCTGACCCAGATCATTAAGAGAACAAGCAGTGTGGCTTCTAAAGCAGACTGGATTCCCAGGGCTCTGACTGAGCCGGGATGGCCCTATGGCACCCTACAGTGCCATGTGGTAACCTCTTTGGGTGAGGGGTAGCCACAGCAGCTCAGGGAGAAGAAACCACACTATGAGGCTCTGGAAGAGGTGGATATGTGCATTTAGCAAATAAACACTAAACACAGTCTGCAAATTTGACTGATCAAACTGCCAGCAAGAGAGAGGAAGCATGAAGAATGAGTACAGTTAGGGATTTGTTAAACTGAAAGCCAGAACAATTTCTGTGTCAACATCACACAAGCAGAAATTGTAGAAAGACAATTCACCAAGGGAGTAATAACCCTCCTAAGCCTTTATGTCTTCAATCATAAGAATTTAACATCTACCTGCTGTTGCCATTTATTAGTCTTTTTAAATAGCTGTGATGTAGTGAGTGACATTGTTGACTTTAAGTTTTCCAGGGCAAACCACGTTTTGAAGTTTAAAAAAAGAAAGGTTTTAGTTTAAGTAGTTTTATGTACGATGACTAAGATTTATCATGGGCTAATATTTCCAACATAACCTTAAAATAAATCGATACACGACAATGCATCGATTTAAATCAAAATCTGGAACAAACTCAAAAGTTCATTTACTCCATTAGGGCTTCCTCGAGGTGAGAATTCTATCTATTAATTGAACATCTCTGATGAATAAAATTGCATACTTTCCTTAAGAAATATGTTCTTTCATTTCAACATTAGTAAGAAATTACCCTGAATGTCTAGTCAAATAATTATTACTGAAATTTAAGCCCATTCTCTTCATTCTATCCTTAGTAGACATCAAACAGTGGTTCAGAATGAATTTTTAGCTTTAGGGTTTTTTAATACAAGGAAAGACACACAAAATCATACCTGTTCTATTTATCGTCTTTTATAAGATATGTGGGACATGTATAATAAATCATTGTTAGACATGTAGCTCAAGACCACACTGAGTAGTAGGTAAAGATTTTTGGCCCAATGGCAGTTTGGACAAATGAGAGCATTAAAGATGTCTCTCACCTGAGTCAGGACATAGCCCTGCATGCAGCTGACGCCTGGGAGTGTCACCTCAACTAATCACTTTAGCCCAGGTGTGCCCTCAATGTTATAGACCAGAAAGTGTGATTTTCAAGCACTGTGGCATGTTCTGTATCTCAGAATGCGGCTGAGGAACCAAGAGTAGAGAGAAGGGAGGAAGAACCACAAGGATCATTTCAAGGAATACTGTACTTCATCAATGGGACAGAATATTAATGTATAGAATTGCATTCTCTACAGAAAATCTCAACATGTTCAAAATGGAAATCAGATAATGGCACTTTCTCATTCCAGATATTCTGAAGCTTCAACCTTGTACCTAAGCCCAGTGTACCCCTGCGGACCCCCAACAAGTCCATGCAGGATTTTGCCCCGATGCGTCTCCTGTGCTTTATCACACTACACATCTTCCTGTTCTTCTGCTGCTCTTCCTTTCTCGAAGGACTGGCACTTGCTTCTTTCTCTGCTTTGCTCATCTTCTTGACCTTCACATGCCGTTCGGATCTCAGGGCATGTGTTCCTCTCTCAGAAGGGCCTTTCTTGACCTAAAGATAAAGTTTCCTACGTGTACTGCCACTTGCTGTCTTCTTGATGTGTTTGATTGATTCTCTCACCTTCCCTAGAATGTCCACTCCATGGGAGAGGAGCCTTTCCCTTTGTCGTCCGCTACCGTAACTGGAGGGGTGGTGGTACACAGTGGGCATACCATGACTGTTGGTTGAATGTGCTAATTCATCCTGTCCATGAGTGCATCCCCAGGAGGAAGCTGGGTTGCTACTGGACCACGGTAGCTGAGCCTGGGAGTCCATGTCACCAGGCTTTGCATCAGTATCCTGTCTAGCACCTGGGTCACTGGACTGTGAAGCATCCACGACAGTCACCACCAAATACACGCATACACACTCTTCTGGTGGACACGTTCTCTCAAATATATTAATTCATTAAATTTGACTGTGACAAAGCCTTGGACCGAAGGGCATTTGATCCCTTTAGGGCAAATTTATATTCCTCAGCAACATTTTTTCCCCATCTTTAAATATAATGACCTGGGATCAATCTTTGTTCCCATGGTCAGTGTCTTAGAACGTTGAAGTACATAGCCCTCCTTTCTGAGATATCCCTGGGCGCTACCTGCAAGCTAACAAAGGGGAACCTACCAGCAGCCCTGGCAATAAAACTGTGTGCACTGTTCCCCATCTTTCCGTCTTCTCAAACACTCCAGTGATCTTTATTGTTTGCCCATGGTATGGTTAAGTTTTTAAGGATAGCATCAAATCCTTCCCAGATCCAGCTATCCCTTTCCAGCTTTATTTCTTATTGCTCTATTGGACTCTATTCACACTTCAATATTGAACCATCAATATTTGCAGGAGCCTGAACACACTGTGGCATGTCATGCTGCTTTGGCTCTGCTTACGCTTTTCTCTTAGATTCCTCTCCTTCCTCTTTCCTGGCTACCTGAACGCAGTCCCGGCATCGCCTTCTCCAGGAAACCTCCCCAAACAGACCCTCTGCTCCCTGTCAAGTCAGTTGAGAAGCAGCTTTCTAATTCGGGGGCATTCTGTGCATAACTTCACCCACATAGTGTGGGACTTGACAGTTTATGTGCCTCTCTGACCTCTACTGGAATCCCGGGGCTGAAACATGGCTTTGGGTTCCATGTTCCTGGCACAGTGTGGACCACAGAGCAGATATGAAATAAGGGAACTGAATAGAATTGAATTCCAAATTCATTGACTTCCAATGCACGGTTATTGTACTTGGGTCAAGGAAGTAGGGTAAACGGAAAGGGCAAATGGGTGTAAGAAATGAAGCAGCTAGGAAATGAAAATCCTGCCAAGAAGTTCCAGGGAGTCTGTGGAAGTAATACAAACCTACAAAAGCACTTGTTGGATTTTTCAAGCTAAGTCTGTCAGACCGATCCGCAGATTAGCACAGGTATTTTCCCCATATCAAGATTATAAACTCAGGTTTATGAGACGCACGGGATCCCACTCTGGGCACTGTGCTAGATGCTTCAGAGGTATTCTCTTTTTAAGCTACACGTCTGTGCACAGGTGATGGTGGTTCTTCTCCCCATTTTACAGAACAGGCAATGGGCTCTGCTCTAACCAGGATCTATGTCTAGCATCTCTTCTCTCCAGTTACCCATTGCTCACTGGACTGAGACCAAGGAAGTCTACCTCCAATCCCCATTCTCTCTCAGCCATGCAGGGAAACTCTCCCGGTGGAAGGGAAGGGGCAGGGCTCACACTTTGCACCGCCGGTCTGCACAGTGGTGTCCTCATTTCCCAAGGTGCCACCAGAGCATGGCGCGTGCCCAGGGAGCCTTTCTGTCAGTCCTGGCCTGCCCTTAGCTATGCTGTGAAGCTCTTCCCTTGCTCTATTTGCTTTCATTTTCCTTCCTCTTTGGCTTCTTTCCAGAACTACCCTCTACCTTCATGCTGTCCTTTAGCTGCACACACACACACACACACACATATTTATTCCTCATGAATATATTTACTCAGTCTGTTATCCAATGCTTCATGCTCCAGATTCATTATTTCTGCCAACCCCCTCCCATCATTATGGCACCTGTTCCTCCAGTGGTCTGCCAGTTTTCTGCTTGGAATAGATCAACCTGAGAAAACAGATTAAGTTGCCGCTAACTTAGAGCCGTCCTGAAGTGTTGCTTTCTTCATTGGGATTTCTGTTTTACAAAAATAAATCACTGCTCCCCAAAGAAAGATGCTCTGATTGGAAATAGTAGAAGCAGCGCAGCAAGTCATTTGCAAAAATAGGATTGGAAAGGATGACATTGAAAAGAAAGAACAGAGATTTATATTTATGTCCTGACGCTGCCATTTACAAGCTGCGTGGGGTGGTCTACATGCCTTATGATCTCCCCTTCCTTGTCTGCGGGATGCAGCTTCTAATTTGGACATTCATTAGCAACATGACATTGAGTAGGAGTTCTCCAGGTATTTTTGCCTGATCCTATTTGTAAGAAAATTCTGAAGAACTTGTCATCTTCTTGGAAAGGGATTGTTCCAACAATTTTTTAAAACACTTTTTGGGCGCCTGGGTGGCTCAGTTGGTTAAGCGACTGCCTTCGGCTCAGGTCATGATCCTGGAGTCCCAGGATCGAGTCCCACATCGGGCTCCCTGCTCAGCAGGGAGTCTGCTTCTCCCTCTCCCGCTCCCCCCTCTTGTGCTCTTTCTCTCTCTCATTCTCTCTCTCAAATAAATAAATAAAATCTTAAAAAAAAAACACTTTTTAAGTTTAATTATTACACACACACACACAGTAAAATACTCCTTTAGTAATGAACACCCATTAAATACTTAGTTTTTAGATTCCTAACTTTTATATGTACATATATTCCTGAATTATTATTTATATTATATTATTACATTTATTTTTTTAAGATTTATTTATTTATTTATTTGAGAGAGAATCTCAAGCCGACTCTGTGCTGAGCGCAGAACCTGACTCAGGGCTCGATCTCATGACTCTGACATCATGACACGAGCCAAAACCAAGAGTCAGATGCTTAACCGACTGAGCCACCCAGGTGCCCCTATATTATTATGTTTATATGGATAGTACAATGTACATACTTCTGTGTCTGGATCCTTTCACTCAGTGTTATGTTGATGAGATTCACTCTTCCTGTGTGTAAAGTCAGCTCTCCTTTTTTCATTCTTCTTTAGTATTCCATTGTATGAATATATTTAATTTCCTAATTTGATCCACTGTTGATGGACACTTTGGTTATTTCCAGGGTCATGATATTCACAATTATGAATGAAGCATCTACATAGAGTCTCCATATATGCCTTTTGTCACACAGATGTACTCATTTCTGCCGAGCCCATATGTGGAGTGTAGACACTGGCTTCTAGAGAATGCCTCGGTTCAGCTTCTCAGTGGAACAGCCGTCCAGAGGATGGTGCACCAATTCAGCTTTCTGCCGACAATGTTTGCCCATTTTTGAGTTTTAAAATATCTCTTAAGACTTGAAATATGAAGCTGTGATAGTTAATTTAGGCTGGGCAGACACTAAGCATGAGGAAGGATTACCGACGGGTAACAAATGCTCTCACACTTCATTGCAGCCCTGCAGAGTGCTTGTTACGCTTTCTTTTCATTTTCTTAGCTATCTACAAGGACTCTGTGAGGTAAATGTTGTTATTCCGATTTTATAGAGTAAGACAGCAAGGCACGCGAGGCAGAAAGTACTTGACAAAAGAGAGGAGGCCAAGAATCAGCAGCTTGGAACACAGAGACTGGCATCTTTTACGAATTTTTAAAGGATTAGCGTTGGCACTTTGAAAGAATCTTTGGTTCCCAGAGAAGCTAACTTACATATTTAGGGAAAGTGGTTGTGTATCTGATTTGAGTGAAGTTATACTTACTAAAAACTATTTTCTTAGAGGTTTGGAAGTTTTCAGAATTCTTTAGAGGTTATAAGATTAGAGGTTGCTAACTTATTTTGATTAAAACTTGATGTGTCCCTACCTACCTGAAAGATCCCCTTAGGAGAGTATTCGAAGTCCTTGTCATACAAGTGAGTAAGGGCACCACCAACAGGGCGTCTCACTACTTCTGCCTCCCCAGCAGTCCCTGGGGCCGTGGGGAGAGTATGAGCCCCTCATTTAATTTCCTTCTTTTCTTCAACATATATTAAGTGCCTCCTGGGTTCTAGATTATGGCCTTTACTATTTTGCAGAGTCCCTGTTCTAAAGGGAGAGACAGACACATGCACTGGTGCTAGGACCCACGTCTACCATCACTTAGAGCTCTTGTGATTGTATCTCATATAAGCATTGGAGAATGGACAAACATACATGTCATCCAAATTTGAATTAATCTGAAAAGATGAAGTTCCCAATTTTCCAAATTACATTTTTTTTTAAGATTTTATTTATTTATTTGACCAGAGAGACACAGTGAGAGAGGGAACGCAAGCAGGGGGAGTGGGAGAGGGAGAAGCAGGCTCCCCGCTGAGCAGGGAGCCAGATGTGGAGCTCGATCCCAGGACCCCGGGACCAATACCTGAGCCGAAGGCAGACGCTTAATGACTGAGCCACCCAGGCGCCCCCCAAGATACATTTTTTAACAACACGAAGGCCTTCATTTTATATAAAGTTTCCACTTAATGTAAAAAGTAAAATTAGTAGTTATATAGAGCTATCACCTAAAAAGAAGACTAATTATTTGTGTCAACCCAACATTTAAATCCATGGTCAGGTTTTCCCTTGATTTATGAGACAGATGTTCTCTATATAAACTGGGACTTTATTACAAACACTCAAAATGATTTATCAGTTTCAGAAATCAATGGGAATTTCATTTTGTGAAAATTGCATTTTTATAAATAGCCAGGTAAACATATGTAAGACTGTAGCTCAACAAATATTGCTACTTAATAGGGAAGAGGCATTTGTGGTTCAATATTAATATATCTCTAAAAAATCCATCTTGTAGACATCAAAAATGTCTACATGACTGATTGTGCTAACAAGGCACTTATTTAATTATAATTAATGATGGAGGCAGCATATAAAGAATGGGCTCAATTTTCAGCTGATTTAAAGAAATAGTGTGTCCCACATAAATTTGTCATTCCACGAGAACCCAATATATACACACGATATTGCAAATACATCAAGTGGCTTTTATTGCATTTGCCACTCCTTTGTTCACAATGCTATTTTGAAAGTGAATATATTTTAGGAGTAGCAACTACAGAACAGTCTTACTTGTCAATCAAGTGCACTACTACTTTTGGCATAATTTGATGGCATGATTGAAGAGATAAAAGCCTAAGAACAAAGTGTAAAATTCAAAGAATAAAGAATGCAGACATGCAAGTCAAAAACACATTTTATCATGGTGGTTGTTTATTTGACCAAGAAAAGCACCACGTTAAAAAGAAGATATTCTTTGTTTTAGAAGTTATAAAATTCTTCTTAGGGATGGTACTCTTGAACAGAGAAGCAGTTTGTCATCAAGAGCTACCACTGGAAAGCTTCCTTAGCGGCTTAGAATCACACAGGGTTTTTATAGGAATCCCATATCATTTGTGATCATATTTACTCCAAGGAATACTGATGGAATCTTTATATCCTCAACAGTGTCCACAAGTGATAAATGTGACTGCAGTTGTGTTTCAAAGGCAACAAGCAGAGAAGTGTGTGTTTCTAAGAAAGTGTTCCCCTCCTCCACCAACTAATCCAAGATTCAGATTCTTTGACAGAATACATGCAGAGATATTAAAATATCATTTGGGAAATATTAGACAAGTTTTCACTACAACTATTTTTGTTTCTCTTGTTGGTTTTCTGGATTGCTCATCTACTATGCTTTTCTTTTTTGCACTTGTATGGTTAACAACCTTGTTTTGTTTTGTTCTCTTATTTTGTTTAGTTGAAACAAAAGTACAGTACAGATTGGGGCTCCTTGGGTTTCAATCTAAGTAGAGAATAAAGGGAAGACTTCAATGAAAAATCCATTTTTCCCTGTGTGTCAGGAAGATTCCCATTGGCTTGTGGAATGAAAACTGTGAATGCTCCTGGTTGCTAAGTCATGCAGAGATGGTCAGAGGGGCAGCTGATGGGGGACTTGGAGAGAGAACCTGCCTCATCCTGAGCTACTGCTCTCCTGCCTTCTGGCGTCCATGGACTTGTTCTAGAATCAGCAGGAAGGACCACCTGTAGCTTCCATTTATTAGTGATATTTCTACTCTCTGGACCAGAAAAAATACATGCAATGACTTCTTGCATGACATTTATGACACCCCTTTTAAGTGTGCTCCCATCCTCTTTGGAAGGTTTCTTGACATCATCCTTGATGCTCTCCATTCGGTCAATTTTCTTCAAAAGGCTGACATCTGGTACTGACCCCATACTTCCATATACGGTGTGCCTAGTTGTGGTCTTAGGCATGATGCCTCCTTTGCACAAAGGTCTATGTGCTAATGAGAGTAAAAATATGGCAGCTCCCTGAAATTGTTTTGTCTTGTCTTGTCCTGAAGATGTTTTCTAATACATTACTGGTAAGCCATGCTCATTCCTTCTTATATTTCTGGACCTTTTTTTAGAATTTTCTGACAGGAGAAGGAAAGATGGTGGAGGAGTAGGGGACCCTATTTCAACTGGTCCCCAGAATTGAGCTGGATGTCTACCAGACCACTCTGAGCACCCATGAAATCAGCCTGAGATGTAAGAAGATCTGGATCTCTACAAACAGAATATCGCAGGCGGTTGGTTTCGAGGTACGAAGCGGGGAGCTGTGATTCTGCGGGCAGATATCAGAGGATAAAGGGCAGTGGGAGGGAGCCTGGCCTACACAGCCGGTGAGCGACAGCCTCACACGCTGGGGACGGGGCACAGAATCACAGACCGGTAACAGTGGGGAAAGGACTTTAGGGCAGCCCCCGGGGCGGAAACCCAGAGCGTGGTGTCACGCGGGTGACCTGGGGGCGGCTGGTGGTTTTAGAAGCACAAAGGGCAGAGATGTGCTCCAACCTGGAGGCAGGACTGGGGGCGCCGCGGAGGGGTGCACAACCCAGGCTGCTGCAGTTTATAGCAGCACGGACAGAAACGGAGACGGTGTGGCCTGGAGAGCTCACTGAAGAACAGACTGCAGCCTCTCTGCTCTGAGGCAGAGGGTTGGAAACAGTCTCTTCTTCTCTGACTCGCTGAAGAGATGCAGAAAGCCACCAGGGAAAGCCGCCAGAGAACAAAAGCCCCCCAAACTGATTCCTGCTGAGCCCATCCCCCACCACAGGGTGCAGGGCAACTCCGCCCAAACAGGGTTGCCTGAGTAAGGGCGCGGCAGGCCCCTCCCGCAGAAGACAGGCTGGGAAAACAAGAGGCCAGCAACCCTAAGTTCCCAAGAAAACAGGTGCATCTTGCTTAGGTTCTGGTCAATCATTTGCACTCTATACATTCCCTCAAACACCCATCAACAGAATGACTAGGAGGAGGAACCCCTCAAATAGAAAAGACTCAGAGATTATGATTTATGCTACAGATTTACAAATGGATGCAGATATAACCAAGATGTCGGAGATGGAATTCAGGCTAGCAATTGTGAAGATAATGGCTAGAATGGAGAAATCAATTAATGGCAACATAGAGTCTCTAAGGGCAGAAAGGAAAGGTGAATTGGCAAAACTTAAAAATGCTATCAATGAAATCCAATCCAATCTAGATAATCTAACAGCTAGGGTAAGTGAGGCAGGAGAAGGAATAAGTGACCTGGAAGACAATATAGTAGATAAAAAGAGAAAAGAGGAGGCCAGGGAAAAACAACTCAGAATCCATGAAAATAGAATCAGAGAAATAAGTGACACCATGAAGCATTCCAATATCAGAATAATTGGAATCCCGGAGGGAGTGGAGAGAGAGAGAGGACTAGAAGATGTATTTGAGCAAATCGTAACTGAGAACTTCCCTAATCTGGGGAATGAAACAAACATTCGCATCCTAGAGGCAGAGGGGACCCCTCCCATGATCAAGGAAAACAGGCCAACACCCTGGCATGTAATAGTAAAACTTGCAAATCTTAGAACCAAGGAAACCCTCTTAAGGGCAGTTAGGGGGAAGAGATTCCTTACGTGTAGTGGGAGGAACATCAGAATAACGTCAGACCTATCCACAGAGACCTGGCAATCCAGAAAGGCCTGGCAAGACATATTCAGGGTACTAAATGAGAAGAACATGCAGCCAAGAATATTTTCTCTGTCAAGGCTTTCATTTAGAATGGATGGAGAGATGCAGAGCTTCCACAACCGGCAGAAACTGAAAGAATACGTGACCACTAAGCCGGCCTTGCAAGAAATATTAAGGAGGGTTCTATAAAAGGAGAAAGACCCCAAGAGTGATATACAGCATAAATTTACAGGGACAATCTATAAAAAAAATGTCTTCACGGGCAACAGATGATAATTAATTCATATCTTTCAATAATCACTCTCAACGTGAATGGCCTAAATGCTCCCATAAAACGGCACAGGGTTGCAGATTGGATAAAAAGACAGGACCCATCCATATGCTGCCTACAAGAGACTCATTTTGAACCTAAAGATACATCCAGACTGAAAGTGAAGGAATAGAGATCCATCTTCCATGCCAGCGGGCCTCAAAAGAAAGCTGGGGTAGCAATTCTTATATCAGACAAATTAGATTTTAAACTAAAGTCTGTAATTAGAGACACAGAAGGACACTATATCATTCTTAAAGGGTCAATCCAACAAGAAGATCTAACAATTGTAAATATCTATGCCCCCAACATGGGAGCAGCCATCTACATAAGCCAACTGTTAACCAAAATAAAGAGTCATATTGATAACATTGCGTTAATTGTAGGAGACCTCAATACTCCACTCTCAGCAATGGACATATCATCTAAGCAGAAAATCAACAAAGAAACAAGAGCTTTGAATGACACACTGGGCCAGATGGACCTCATAGATATTTACAGAACATTCCACCCTAAAACAACAGAATACTCATTCTTCTCAAGTGCACATGGAACTTTCTCCAGAGTAGACCACATACTGGGTCACAAATAGGGGTCTCAACCAATACAAAAAGATTGAGATTATTCCCTGCATATTCTCAGACCACAGTGCTTTAAAACTGGAACTCAATCACAAGAAAAAATTTGGCAGAAATTCAAACACTTGGAAGCTAAAGACCACTCTGCTCAAGAATGTTTGGGTCAACCAGAAAATCAAAGAAGAACTTAAACAATTCATGGAAGTCAATGACAATGAAAATACATCAGTCCAAAACCTATGGGATACTGCAAAGGCGGTCCTAAGGGGGAAATACATAGCCATCCAAGCCTCACTCAAAAAAATAGAAAAATCCCGAATTCACCAACTAACTCTACACCTTAAAGAACTAGAGAAAAAGCAACAAACGATGCCTAAGCCATGCATTAGAAGATAAATAATTAAAATTAGAGCAGAAATCAATGAATTAGAAACCAGAAACACAGTAGATCAGATCAACGAAACTGGAAGTTGGTTCTTTGAAAGAATTAATAAGATCGATGAACCACTGGCCAGACTTACCTAAAAGAAAAGAGAAAGGACCCAAATTAATAAAATTATGAATGAAAGGGGGGAGATCATGACTAACACCAAGGAAATAGAAACAATTATTAGAAATTATTATCAATAACTGTATGCCAATAAACTGAGCAATCTGGATGAAATGGAGGCCTTCCTGGAAACCTATAAGCTGCCAAGACTGAAACAGGAACAAATTGACAACCTGAATAGGCCAATAACAAGTAACGAGATTGAAGCACTGCAAAAACCTCCCAAAAAACAAGAGTCCAGGGCCTGATGGATTCCCTGGGGAATTCTACCAAATATTCAAAGAGGAAATAATACCTATTCTACTGAAGCTGTTTCAAAAAATAGAAACAGAAGGAAAACTTCCAAACTCATTCAATGAGGCCAGCATTACCTTAATCCCCAAACCAGGCAAAGACCCCATTAAAAAGGAGAATTTCAGACTGATATCCCTGATGAATATGGATTCCAAAATCCTCAACAAAATCCTAGCTAATAGGATCCAACAATACATTAAAAGGATCATCCACCACGACCAAGTGGGATTTATCTCTGGGATGCAAAGGTTGTTCAACATTCGCAAATCAATCAGTGTGATAGAACACATTAATAAGAGGAGGGAGAAGAACCACATGGTCCTCTCAATTGATGCAGAAAAAACATTCGACAAAATACAACATCCTTTCCTGATTAAAACTCTTCAGAGTACAGGGATAGAGGGAACATTCCTCAAGTGCATAAAAGCCATCTATGAAAACCCCACAGTGAATATCATCCTCAATGGGGAAAAGCTGAGAGCCTTTCCCTTAAGATCAGGAACACATCAAGGATGCCCACTCTCGCCACTATTGTTCAATATAGTACTAGAAGTCCTAGCAACAGCAATCAGACAACAAAAATAAATAAAAGGTATTCAAATTGGCAAAGAAGAAGTCAAACTCTCTCTTTTCACAGACGACATGATACTTTATGTGGAAAACCCAAAAGACTCCACCCCCAAATTACTAGAACTCATACAGCAATTCAGTAATCTGGCAGGATACAAAATCAATGCATAGAAATCAGTTGCTTTCTTATACACTAACAATGCAACTGTAGAAAGAGAAATTGGAGAAAATATTCCATTTACAATAGCACCAAAAACCATGATACCTTGGAATAAACCTAACCAAAGAGGTAAAGGATCTATACTATAGGAACTACAGAACACTCGTGAAAGAAATTGAAGAAGACACAAAGGATGGAAAAATATTCCATGCTCATGGATCAGAAGAATAAACATTATTAAAATGTCTATGCTACCCAGAGCAATCTATACCTTCAATGCCATCCCAATCCAAATTCCAATAACATTTTTCAAAGTGCTGGAACAAACTATCCTAAAATTTGTATGGAATCAGAAAAGACCCCGAATTGCCAAGGAAATGTTGAAAAAGAAAAACAAAGCTGGGGGCATCACGTTGCCCAATTTCAAGGTATATTACAAAGCTGTGATCACCAAGACAGCATGGTACTGACACAAAAACAGACATATAGACCAATGGAACAGAATAGAGAGCCCAGATATGGACCCTCAACTTTGACAAAGCAGGAAAAAACATGCAATGGAAAAAAGACCGTCTCTTCAATAAATGGTGCTGGGAAAATTGGACAGCCACATGCAGAAGAATGAAACTCGACCGTTCTCTAACACCATTCACAAAGATAAACTCAAAGTGGATGAAAGACCTCAATGTGAGACAGGAATCCATCCAAATCCTAGAGGAGAACATAGGCAGTAACCTCTTTGACATCGGCCACAGCAACTTCTTTCAAGATACATCTCCAAAAGCTAGTGAAACAAAAGCAAAAATGAACTTTTGGGACTTCATCGCGATAAAAAGCTTCTGCACAGTAAAGGAAATAGTCAACAAAACAAAGAGGCAGGGCACCTGGGTGGCTCAGTTGGTTAAGCGACTGCCTTTGGCTCAGGTCATGATCCTGGAATCCAGGGATCAAGTCCCACATCAGGCTCCCTGCTCAGCAGGAAGTCTGCTTCTACCTCTGACCCTCCCCCCATCTCATGTGCTCTCTCTCAAACAAATAAATAAAATCTTTAAAAAAAAAATAAAACAACAACAAAAAAACAAAGAGGCAACCCTCAGAATGAGAGAAGATATTTGCAAATGACACTACAGATAAAGGGCTGGTATCCAAGATCTATAAAGAACTTCTCAAACTCAACACCCAAAAAACAAATAATCAAGTCAAAAAGTGGGCAGAAGATATGAAAAGACACTTCTCTGAAGAAGACATACAAATGGCTAACAGACACATGAAAAAATGTTCATCATCATTAGCCATCAGGGAAATCCAAATCAAAACCACACTGAGATACCACCTTACACCAGTTAGAATGGCAAAAATGGACAGGGAAAGAAACAACAAATGTTGGAGAGGTTGTGGAGAAAGGGGAACCTCTTACACTGTTGGTGGGAATGCAAGTTGGTACAGCCACTTTGGAAAACAGTGTGGAGCTTCCTCAAAAATTTAAAAATAGAGCTACCCTATGACCCAGCAATTGCACTGCTGGGTATTTACCCCAAAGACACAGATGTAGTGAAAAGAAGGGCCATATACACTCCAATGTTCATAGCAGCAATGTCTGCAATAGCCAAACGGTGGAAAGAGCCGAGATGCCCTTCAACAGATGAATGGATAAAGAAGATGTGGTCCATATATACAATGTAATATTACCCAGCCTTCAGAAAGGATGAATACCCAACTTTTACATCAACATGGATGGGACTGGAGGAGATTATGCTAAGTGAAATAAGTCAAGCAGAGAAATTCAATTATCATGATTTCATTTATTTGTGGAACATAAGGAATAGCATGGAGGACATTAGGAGAAGGAAGGGAAAAATGGGGGGGGGGGCGGGATTGGAGGGAGAGAGGAACCATGAGAGACTACGGACTCTGAAAAACAAACAGGGTTTTAGCGGGGAGGGGGGATTGGTTAGCCCGGTGATGGGTATTAAGGAGGGCACGTACTGCATGGAGCACTGGGTGTTATACGAAAACAATGGATCGTGGATCACCACATCAAAAACTAATGATGTATTGGGTGGGAGGATGGGTTAGCCTGGTGGTGGGTATTGAGGAGGGCACATTCTGCATGGAGCACTGGGTGTTATGCACAAACAATGAATCATGGAACACTTCATCTAAAACTAATGATGTAATGTATGGGGATTAACATAAGAATAAAAAATAAATAAATAAAATAAATAAAAAAAAAACTAATGATGTATTGTATGGTGACTAACGTAACATAATAAAATTAAAAAAAATAGAATTTTCTGCCACCCAGAATGTTACTTATATCTACCAATATGGAGCATCTTCAAATTTGGTATTTTATTTTTTGCCTCTCTTCCAATCACTGGTACAGACGCCAAATTCATTGATCAGGTTGGAGGAATGATACCTAGAATTTTTTTTTCTGTAGTTCAAAGTCAATCTATTAATCAGGTTCAGGACCTTTGGAGATCAAATAACAGTTTAGAAACAGCTCTATTGATCTATCTACCTACCTATTGATCAGTCACTTTGCTCTCTGAATATTAATTTATGATTGTTCTAAGTCAGTGATAGATATATCTGTGGATGTGGATTGATATAACAAAATTCAGATAGATTTTCCCACAAGACTGCATGGAGTACTTTACACCCCCACCTACCATGTCCCTGTGTAAACTCACCTCCCACACCCAGTGTGCTCTTCCACACTATATATAAATATCATAGATTATATATGCACCCTGTTATGACTACAGATATAGTATATGGCCTTAAAAGATAAAGGCAAATAGAGGCAGGTCTGAAAAATGTGATTAGCCTTGTCTGGATTACAGGAAAGGAAACAAATTGCTATGACTCCTAGAAAACTTGGAAGGCACTGTATTTGCAGTCAAAGAGGATAAAAGAAGGAACTTTCTGGCACATCAGAAGACAATGTGAGATGGGCAATGCTCCTGATGATGGATCAAATGCATTTTGGTAAAACAAAATTGGCCCTTCATTCTAAGGCATGCACATTCTGTGAAGGTTCACATGCCCCAGGGACACAGGTGGCAAATAAAATCTGCTCACCTCCATGTGCTCTCCTCAGCACCATCTGTATTTAATTTCCTGCAAATTACTCTTAGTTTTCTACTTCTTGTCCAAAAAGGACACAATGAAGGCATTATGGGATTTAAAATGTGTTTTAGATCGGACACATTCAGACCCTTTGTTAGAACATTACTAAAATCTCCCGGAGTGGCTAGCATGATTTTGGTTTTCATTCTGCCTTTCATGGGGATTGTTTGCAAAATGTCTTTCTGAACTACTAGATTCTGGAGCATGGGGGTTATTATAATTTCCTCGTTTTGGGGTCCTGGCTTGCATGTGGCAAGTGCTTAGGGAATGTGATCTTAACTGAACTCTTGATATTCTCACAGTCATGATTTGGGGGAAGCATGAGAAATTTGCTTGGGAGTGCATCTTGCTTTCTGACAAAATCATATTGTTGTTTGCAAATTCAAAGTGGAATTGTTTTCAATGGATCTCCTAATAAATTGAATCTTTTTTATGGTATTGATAAGGATTATTAATTATTAAAACCATATGGGTGGGGTACCTGAGTGGCTCAGTAAGTTAAGCATCCCAACTCTTGATTTTGGCTCAGGTCATGATCTCAGGGTCCTGAGAATGAACCCCTGAGCCCTATTGTGGGGCTCAGCTCTCAGCAGGGATCTGCTTCAGGATTGTCTCTCTTCTTCTGTTCCTCCCCCTGCTCTCTCTCTTTCTCTCTCTCCCTCAAATAAATAAATAAATAAATCTTTAAAGAATCCCAACAAACATATGGGCAGTGATACAATACTATCCAGGTATAAACACTAGAAATTCGATACAAAGAGGGAACTTCAAAATCAAACCTTCATACTAGTGACTACAGACTTTGTTTCACTCAGCTACAAAAAAAAAAAAATCTTGTGTTTTTCTTTTGATGTTCACTTACCTGTCAATTATTAAAGCAGGTAGCTGGATTTATGTACTGTGAATATATTTTACAACTGAAAGTGATAGGATGATGTACATATGCATATTCATGCAACCTATATGCTGTGCCATTTTTAATGAGTGGATAAAGAAAACAACCAGACAACTATGGATATTTTCTGGTTAGGTGTATATGTATTAAAATTAATGCTAGTATATATTTACTGACTTATTGATAAAAACTCAGTAATAATTCAAGCAAAATAATAAAATACATTACATACAGCCAAAGTAATAAAGCTTTACTGAGAAGTTGCTAGGAGTATCTGTAAAACTTCCAGAGTTAATTGTTCAAAAAAGAGCTAGAAGGTATTTTCAAGCTTATATCTCTTGCTCTATCTCTAGCAAGAGACTCCTAAAATTTGAGGGTGAAAAGACCAAAATATCTTCCTCTACTTTTTTTTTTATTTATACATAAAACGAGGCATTCTTACCTTGAAACTGTGCATTAAATCCTTTGCGTCGATGGTTACTGTCAGATGTAAAATGGAGTCGTAACCAATTCTTGCTACTTATAACAGGAGAAGGAAGGTTCATGCCCGTCAGCCTGGAAAAGAGAACCAGAAAAAATCTCCCTTGTAAACCAACAGAGCAACTGTCCTATAGCAAACCCACTTTTAAAATTGACTACTGACAGTCGTTATTTTGAGATCTGAAGACAGAGGTCATTGATGAGCTGCATTGAAACCTTGAAATGACTCAGGCAATTTCATGTGTGTCCACATAATCACTGCTATATTTACCCTTGATGGAATAAAGGCTTTCACCGACACTTGACATTTTTATTCTTCTTTATTAATGGTGGATAAATGAGAAGATATTCTTTGGATCACTTATTTCTTTTCATCAGGACCTCAATCATAATGAATTATAAAAGGACAAGAAATAGGCAAACGGTAACATTCTGCTTTTCACTCTTTGAACACTTTATGATTCTGTTTCACCTGAAGTGCCTTCAAAGACACTGTTTATCATGCTGGATAGCATATATCCCGTGTTTCTAGGGTCCCATCCACAGAATTCACAGCATGGGCCTTTCCTACCCACAGGAAGCAGAAGAGCAGCATGTAGGGGATTGGTGACGAGCACTGTCAACGTGATTTGAAATGAAATAAAATTATGTTTGGGGCCAACAGTATATTAAACACAAATCTTTCAAAATCAGACACAAACCATCTCTGGCGAAGCTGTTTAAGCTCCCCATTCTACTTTACACTGTGTGCTTTAGTTGTCAGAAAAAGAGTGAGTAATTTACTTCCTACTGAAAACCTGTGTCATTAAGAAGTGAAAGTCCTCCCAGGTGGTAAAGCTCCCCCCTGTTGGTAATACAGTGGCAGGGTCAGTTTTGGCCAATGGCAGAAGGATCCTTGGATTGGGATGCCTCAGGAATGCGGCTGTGTGTGGCTCTGCCTTGTAGGAACTGTCGGAACCTCCACTTGCCACTCTGTCAATTGGACCTGAAAACACCTCCACCAAGGGGTTGAAAGGGATGATATCGATACATGTATAAATGTCCCTGATGCACATTTTATTTTTTATTATTTTTTTAAAGATTTTATTTATTTATTTGAGACAGAGAGCACATGAGAGGGGGGAGGGTCAGAGGGAGAAGCAGGCTCCCCGCTGAGCAGGGAGCCCGATGCGGGACTCGATCCCGGGACTCCAGGATCATGACCTGAGCCGAAGGCAGTCGCTTAACCAACTGAGCCACCCAGGCGCCCTCTGATGCACATTTTAAAAGTCACCTATGGTTATGCATTGTACAATTATTTTGCCAAATCTGTTTTCAAAATGATGCTTATTAGTGCAGGTGATCAGTAAATGTTTAAGGAATTTGCCTGTAGCCAAAACTGGTGCTGCCCTTTGTGGGCTTCCCTGTGAGCATCAGAGCTGCTTGGTCAGGCTGGAAATCATGTTCTGTGCACAGGATTTACCAGGCACGGGTGGGTATGTAGAGCGTTTCCCTCCTTACTCCATTACCTGGAGGAAAAACAGCATCAAATGAAATATGTAGGCAAGCTTTCTGATGTTGGGGTGTTCAATTTAAACTCTCAGGTTTAAAAATGTGCAGTATCCATTTCAATGTAAAAGCCAAACCTTGACTGTAACCATTCGCAACAGTGTTTATGTCACTGTTTGAAATAATTTGTGAGAGGAAATACGCAACTCAGATCTGCCTATTTGCTTGGGTTTATGTAGCTTTGACTGCTGAAATCGGGTACAGCTGCTTCCAGGAAACATTTCATTATTCTGATATTTTGTTTGAAAGCTCCCTCCCCCACCACCTGTCTCCCTTGAGGAGCTGATGCTACAGATTCTCTTGGAAATACGTTACCTCTTTGCCAAATACTGACAATGACCAGAAGATAAGTAACTTCTGGATTCAAAAACCCAGAGTCTATCCAGCTCACCTACGTATACTTACTGAAAGTTTCATAACTGAATCCCATGTTTATTTGTTGTGGCTCTTAAAGTTTTTTTTTTTTTTCTTAATTAGGTTCTTTTTGAGTGGTTCTGATCCCAAAAGCTGGGTGCGATTGCATGTTAGTGGTGTATTAACATTAGCAATGCATGTAAATAAATCCCCTCCTCACCTCCCATGCATTTCACATACCTACACCCCAAAAATGTCAGTTTTGTGTTAATAAACACACTTCATCTGTAAAGGGCCAGATAGACATATTTTAGGGTTTACTAGTCCTGCGGTTTCTGCTGCAGCTGTCCAAATCTGTTGCTGGAGTACAAAAGCGGCCACGGAGTGGGGACGGTTATGTTCCAGCAACAATTCACTTACAGAGGTTTGCATTTCATGCCATTTTTCTGAGAAACAAAATATTACTCTTTTCTTTTCTCTCTCTTCAAGTTTTTATTTTAAATTCCAGTTAGCTAACATACAGTGTAATACTAGTTTCAGGTGTACAATATAGTGATTTGACACTTCCATATATCACCCTGTGCTCATCACGACAGGTGTGCTCCTTCATCCCCATCACCTGTTTCCCCCAGCCCCCCACTACCTCTCCTCTGGTCCCATCAGTTTGTTCTTTGTAGTTAAGAGTCTGTTTCTTGGTTTGCCCCCCAACCTCTCTCTTTTTTCCCCTTTGCTCATCTGTTGTTGTTTTTTTTTATATTACACATATGAGTGAAATCACCCCAAAGTTTAAGGCAGCATTATCTACAATAGCCAAACTATTTGGCTGTAGGGAAGGACCCCAAGAATCTCTCAACTGATGAATAGAGAAAGAAAATGTATGTGTGTGTGTCTGTGTGTGTGTGTGTGATAGAATATTACTAAGCCATAAAAAAGAATGAAATCTTGCTATTTGCAGTGACATGGATGGAGCATATTATGTTAAGTGAAATTAAGTCAGTCAGAGAAAGACAATTGTTATTCTTTTTTGATGGTTTTTCAAACATTGAACAATGTAAAAACCATTCTTATTTATAGGTCAGATTGGCCTATGGACCACGGTTTGCTGACCCTTGCTTTGGTATATATGAGGTGATTTGTCAAAATACCAAGCAGATAGATAATTAGATGATGTATATCAAGATAGTGTAACTAGCTTGGAAAAAATATCTACTTTCTGTACAGATTCATTTTACACAGAATCAAAGGTGAAGACTTTGTAATAATTATATAATTCACTACCCATGGTTAGAGCCAAGCCATGCAAATAAGTCACACTCCAAAGTGGATTAATGTGCATGGATTTCCTAATTTGTCTGTGGGAAATAAACAAATATTCACATCCTCTTTCTTTGGGGTGTGGAGTTGGTGGTTGTTCTATATAAGACATTCTTTGGAATTGTGAGTTTTTTGGTCCTTTTCCACAAACCTGGGCTAACCTTAAAACTATCATTTAACAGTAAGCTTACATTTTAAAGTCAGTTGTTCCTTCATTGCACACTAATTTAAAGGAAGTTGGCTAATATACAAGCCAGTGGATGTTACAATGGATTTGCCAAGAACTTGGATGACTTAGTTAAGATTTAGAGGTAAAGAATTCAACTGAATACCTTTGTGGTATCAGAATGGCATGCACAGGTGCCCACATCCTAATCCAAAGAGCCTATGACTGCATCACCTTACATGGGAAAAAAGGGACTTTAAAGGTGGGATAAAGTTACAGACCAAGGGGAGATTATCCTGGATTAAAGGGTAGCCCAATGTAATCAACAAGATGCTTAAAAATGGAAGAGGGAGACAGAAGAAGACAGAGAGAAGAAAGAACCTACCAAGGAGGTCAGGGGATGCATGTGAGAACTGTCGCCATGGTTGTTGACCCTGAAGATGGAGAAAGGGTCCACAAGCCAAGGAATGTGGGTGATCCTTACAAAGCTGTAAAAGGCAAAAATCTGCATCTCCCCTAGAGCCTTGAGGAGGAATACAGCCCTACTGACAACCTGATTTTATTCCAGCAGAGCCTGTGTAAGACTTATAACCTCTGCAACCATAAGATAATAACTTTGTGTTGGTTTAAGCCACCGTGTTTGTGTCAATTTGTTATGGCAGCAATGGAAAACAAAACTTTTAATATATATTTCATTCTAAAAGACTCCAGAAAGAGAAGAAATTCAGTAGACTATGTCATCACTCTAAACCTATCAATAATCTCAGTTTAACACTCTGTATAATTATCAGTGATTGAAACATGCACATCATTGGCTTGTTTCTCTTAAAAGTCTTCCTTCATTCTTAGCTCTATGTTTCAAAGTCTGCTGGATATAGTTTTCGACTTGACATACATAGTGAGCATAAGATACAAAGCAGAAATGTTTTGCAGAGAAAGGATTTAATAGTGACAGGTATCAACACATGTCTTTATCTATTAGCTGAGAATGTCTAATGTACTCTTAATTTTTTTATCCTAGACATGTAAAAACACAGGACAATTATCTGGAGAAATCAGGGGATTCAAATATATTTGGACTTAAAAAAAATAAAGGACACCTCAACATGATCTGCCAGGAAAGGATCTTTCTGAGGGAATGTTAGATGCATTTCATTTCTGGAGCATCTCAAACTAGGTCAGAAACTCATAAAGTCTCACAGTGAGAATTTTGAGCGGTCCCTTTATACATGGTATTCCTCACTCTTCCCCCCCAAGATTGCCAAATTAGGCAATTTAACCCATTGGCAAACTCATTTCTTTCAAAGATTCAACAAGGTTTTGTGGCTGCCAAGAGTAAAAATGGATGTGGGACCCATGGGTACTTAAAGTTAAGAGGACCTTCTTTGAGTCAAAATAGAACTGGGCAGTCTGTTCCACTTTCTCCAAATAGCTTGACCATAAATTTTAGGGTTCTATTTATAATATGTCCACAACTTCTTCTCCCACTTAACCTTCCTCAGCCCCACACTTCTCAAGTATAAAATGAGGAGTTCGAGCATGTTGTTCTTCTCAAACATTATAGCCTTGTGTCTGTGACTCATTCATTTTACTTACGTAACTTGAAAAACAAGGAGTCAATTTATTGAGATAATTTTCTGAAATGCATTTGGAGGGCACCTGGGTGGCTCAGTTGGTTAAGCGACTGCCTTCATCTCAGGTCATGATCCTGGAGTCCCGGGATTGAGTCCCGCATCGGGCTCCCTGCTCAGCAGGGAGTCTGCTTCTCCCTCTGATCTTCCCCTCTCTCATGCTCTCTCTATCTCATTCTCTCTCTCAAATAAATAAATAAAATCTTTAAAAAAAAAAACAGACTTGAAATGCATTTGGAAATGCTAAAGTTCTTGAGAGAGCTCTGTTTGAGCTCTTGTTTGACATTAAGCCAGATTTCTTATGTCTTTAGAAAATCATCATATAAATTGCTGGGAGTTTCTCTGTAGTTAAACCTCTTTAACTGTGATGACTAAGAAGACAGAAAGCATTAATACCATCAACACTGACTGTAAATTACCCACCCTCCCTAAGGAGCCTAAAGAATTTCATAAACCTATTACTTCAAAGAGCTGATTGCTTGTCATCCAGAGAAAGTCATCTAGAAGTCCTCACATTTTCCTGTGCTCTCGTGGACATGTAACCAACATGATTCAGAGGGTAGTGTTCCATTCATCTCTGTTTTATGAAAAGTAAATGGAAGAATCTGATACAACAAAGGGATTCTGAAATGTCATGTTTCTGATTGAGTGCTATTTGTGTTACCAGGGAACGCCATTTTCTTATGAATATATATTGAGTTCATACTGCTATTCTAAGCCTTATTCTGGACTTTGATGAAAGAAACAATGGAAGTTAAAGGTAGTTCTTCAAAGGGAAATTCATGAAAAGAAGATATGCAGAAGTCTGTGTGTGTGTGCACAAATACACACACACACAGATATTCATATAACACAATAGTCATATATTTATATACAGAGATTCCTAGAAATTGATCCCAAAAGTTTTACACCCACCTATCTACCTTCGGGGAGAAACAAACAGCCCACCCATAGCCTCTTTAAAAGCATGCCACAGAAGAAGACCTCCTCGTGAGAACGTTCTTTCTTTCATTACAATCAGTTCATTCTGTTTGACGTTTCAACCACTTCCCGTGGCATTCATGATTAGCTGTCACATAGATCTGCTCGCTCCTGGACAGTTTATCTCTCTCTGGCTTCACTCTTTGCTCAAGGCATGTATGAAGATTCTCTCAGGAGTAAACACTGATAGCTATTCTCCTCTCTCTTGAAAAGTTCACCCACTCTTATGTCTTCAGTCATCACCTTTTCCATGTTCTGTGCTCACCTTGTATATTCTATGCTGTTTACAGAAGTGATTTCTAGTCTTTTGAGCCTTCTGTCCTCCTTTCAGATCCCCGGCTCATCTTTCCAGTCTCCATACCCTCCCTTTGGTTTCTACACTGGAATGCACTTGACTTTGGTTCAGTCCCCCCATGGAAAGCCCCCTCCATGCTCCTTCCTTCCTCGGGATCTTTGCATATACTGCTCTCTTGCCCTGAGCCAGGACACCCATCCAACCTGGTGCCCCTTCCTCTTCACTTGCCTAGTAATTCCTGGTCCTCCTGTAAATTTCAGATTATGGATCACATTGTCAGGGAAGCCTGACTTGACCGTGAAGTTGAAATTTTTCCTCCCTGGTAACGTCTTCTCCTGGAACCTCTCATGCAGACATTTCAGAGTGATGACCTGGTTACTTGTGTGATTATTTACTGAATGGTTGTCTTGACAGTGACACAGGAAGCTTGTATTATCTCTCTGAAATCTAGCAAAGTTCTGGGCATATAATAGAAGCTCAACACACATCAGATACATAAATAGAATAGTAACTTTCACAAAGTGAGCATTACTCTACGCAACCCTTCCTGTCACACGGCCAGGCTGGGGTGTGTTTGTGTCTAGGTAATATCTTTATAGGATAAATCACACACTTTTATGGCACTGGAGGAAAGCAAAGCAAGAGTGGAGAATCAGTGCCAGGAAGATAGCAGTGGCTCCATTTGTGCCCCAGGACCAATGTCTCTGCACACAGATGTGCACAACTCCAGGGAATCAGGTCTGGAAGGACTCTCCCAAAGCTCCATGTCTTTACAACCTGGACAGGACATCTAGTGTCTCCTCAATTTAATAACCCCTTAGGGAATCCAGAGAGATTACCACTCACCTGCTCCAGAAATGTCCTCAGCACCCACCCCTCAGCTCTGCCTTTGGTGGTCATTAAGCTTTTTGGCAAATGTTTAGACCATAGACACACCATGTCCTACGAGTTTCTGTAAGTGGCGAGCTCTCAGATGTATAATCCTGGCCACACCAAAACAGTCATGACAGCAGTGTATCCAAGGGAGGGATCAGAGTGTGCAACATACCCTCATCTTGTAGACACCTTCTGGACCTGAGACCTGCATGCAAAATCTATCCAGATGCTAAGTTTTGGGCTTGCAACCCGGTGATGTCTGCTACACTCATCTGTTCTAACCAGGCACTGCCTGTGCTCTGGCCAAACTGAAACCTCCACTTGTGCTATTGAATAGATCTTTTCCCCTTCCGATGCTCTCATCCACTCTGTGCAACTATGACATCAACTGCCCTAAACATGATTCAAAGCAACATTACAAATGACCTGCATATGCCTGACAGCATCCTGGGCACTGCAGACAAGGCTGGAACAAGCTGTGGTGCCCGGGGTGCATCAGCAGAGTGCTGACATAGGACGCGTGTCACCAAATGGGGAGTGCAGATTGCCATACGCACTCACAACAGGGGCTCTCCACTCTTCCTGGGGGGGAAGCCAGTCCCACAGGTATGATATCTGAGTTGTAACTAGTCAGCTGAGTAGATAGCAGGGGCCACTGGTGAGAACAATGACAGCAGTCTATGCTGATGCCCACACTCAATCATGTCACACCCTTTTATAAAAATGCTTTCATAGCCTTCAATCACTCTGAGAAGGATGTCAAATTTCTTAGCATGGGATTGAAGGTACTTCCTGATAAGACTCCAACCACTTCCTGCCTTGTCTCCTGTAAGTTCTTTCCTGAGTCCTCTATAGCCCGCAAGGGACCACAACTGCTCCCTGGCTGTCCCATGTCACTGTGCTTCCATGCCTGCATCACCTGCACCCCTCCATCTGGAGCCCCATAGCTGACTTTTGCCTGTTTACATTCTTCTCAAATTTCAAAGCTTTTGCAAAAGATTTTCCCTCTAAAACACTTTCCCTTATTATCTAAAGTACAATCAACCACCCTGGCCTTCATAATCCTTTAGCACTTGCTCATGTAGTCTATGGAAATGATCAGAATGTGTCCTGTATGTTTGGTGGTTGTGCAGATGTCTGTTTCCCCGATGGAACTGTGAGCCCGTTGAGGGCATAACTAGCATTTTATTAATTTCCCTCAAGCTTTTGGTACCGTGCGTACAGGAGAGTCTCAATAAATCCACTTTAAATGGTTTCTATGCTTTTATTTTTTGCTCATGACATGAGCTACTAAAACAGAGGCACACCATAAGACTGTCAAAAGTTAAGATCATTGAGAGAATGCCATTCCTATCTTTCTACGCACAGACATTTCTCTGCCAAGTAGGAATGTTGAGTGGGGTAGATCTGGCATCTCCTTTCTATTCCTCCTAGAACAGCCGTGGGACCCAAAGCAGTAACACTGGACTCACTTAAGACAGTGGGAACATCCATCAGTGTCAAGGAAGGAGCAGGAGGAGGACAATGGAATCTATTAGAGATGGGGCAAAGGGGCCCAGGACAGACAAGAGGGATTTGAGAGAGGGTCATAAACATGTCCAGGACTTCAGCAAGCCAGGCATTAGGAATTAACCCAAAGGTCAAGCAGAGAGGATCATTTGGGAGAATGTGACAAATCCTGTCCTCTAAAGCTTAAGGACTAAATGTCATGGAATTGCTTGGAATGAAGCCCGGGAAATGGCTCAGACAGACATGTAATAGGATAAGACAGTCAAGAGGAAGCAGGCTCTGACACCATTCCTCAGTGGAAAATCCTCTGGGCCCCTCGTCCACCCTCAGGTAGGGGGAGGAGGCCAACCCAGGAAAGCTGCATCACCCGCCAGGCACCTTCTCCTTCCTAGACTGGAGAGTGGCCCTGCCCTACCCAGGACTGTGCGCACACCCTTCAGTGTGGGGGGACCTGGTCCACACATGGTGCAAGGTCATATCTATATTACAGATCTCAGCAGCAGCAGGCTAGTCTGGATTGAAGTCAGTGACCTGGAAAACAAAACCCCCAGTGTCCGTTTCTAATCCTCTGCTCTGTCCAAAATCCTGGTGGGTTATTTTATAATTTTCTGGGAAGACAGGTGTCTGGGTTTTGCCAACAGGAAAAACGTTCTTTGTTTCCTGTATTACTTGGACTTTCAAAACAGCTAACAGTTGGTGCTAGACATGGATGAGTATCAGTATCATTTTTTGATTATTAAAAAAGACATTATCGAGGGGTGGAGCAAGATGACAGAGGAGTAGGGGACCTGGATTTTGTCTGGTCCCAGGAATTCCGCTGGATAGGGATCCAACCATTCTGAACACCTACGAACTCAACAGGAGATCAAAGAAAAGAATAGCAGCAACTCTCTGAACAGAAAAGCGACCACTTTCTGGAAGGTAGGATGTGGGGAGAAGTGAATCCAAGGTGATATTCGGGAAGATAGATGGCGGGGGAGGGGGCTGCCATCGACCACTTCTGGCAAGTGATAGAGCCTCAGAGCACAAAATCAGAACTTTTAGAAGTCGGCTCTGCTGAGGGACGTCACTCCAGTGGTTAAGCGGGGGGTGGAACCCTCACGGAACAGTGTGGTCTCAGGACCCTCGGGGTCACAGAAAGACTGGGGGTGCCTGAGTGCAGCAGAGCTCCCAGGTATCAGAGTGGGGAAGCCGGCTGCAGAGACTGAGCCTAGGTGCGGGCTCTCAGCTCGGGGTTGCCATAAACCGTGATCCGCGGCACAGTCGGGCCACTGCTCCTCCAGCAGGGACCCAACAAGCTGCAGATCCGGGGAGACTCCCCTTCCTCCCCCCAGGAGGAGTGGCTTGGGAGTGCACCGCAGGGATCTGCTGGGTTTGGAGACTCCACACCATGAGAGATAGAAACACTCAGTCACTGGCCGGGTGAGTGCTGAATGTGGCCGGAGACCGGGGAGACGGGAGTGATTGACTGCTGAGGAGTGGGGCCCCGAGTTCTCAGCTCCTCGGGGGCGGAGATTGGGAGGCCACCATTTTCACTCTTGGCCACCAAAGCTGTATGGAAAGCTTGCAGGGAACAAAAGCTCCCCAGAGCAAACCCGAGCAGATTACGTAGCCCAGACTGGGCAAGGGTGGGGCAATTCTGCCTCCGGCAAAGACATTTGGGAACCACGGCAACAGGCCCCTCCCTGAGAAGATCAGCAAGAACAGCCAGCCAAGACCAAGTCTAACGATCAATGAGTACAGCAGACCTCCAGCGCTAGGGGAATACTGCACATAGAATCCACGGCTTTTTTCCCATGATTCTTTAGTCTTTCAAAGTTAAATTTTTTTTAACTGTTTTTTTTTTTTTTTAATTTTTCTTTTTCCCTTTCTCAACCAACATCTTATCAATCCCTTTTTAAAAAACATCTTTATTTTTCATTTTTAGAGTCATATTCTATCCCTTCATATTAGTTACCCTTAGTTTTGGTATATATATATATACCTCCTATATATATATATATATATATATATATATATATATATATATATATACCTCCTATATATATATATATAGTTCTCTCTTTAAAATTTTGAGATACAGTTTCTTCTAACAGATCAAAATATAACTTAAATCTCTAGTGTATGGCTTTGTCCTGCCTGATCACATCCTCTCCCTTTTTTTTTTAATCCTCTTCTTTCTTTTTTCAACTAACTTCTTATCTTATCAGTTGCTTTTATAAAATCTTTTATAATTTTCATCCTTACAATCATATTCCATCCCTTCATCATATTAACCCTTATTTTTGTACATATATAAGTTTTTCTTTCTTTAAAATTTTGGGAGGCACTTTCTTCTAACAGACCAAATACACCCAAAATCTAGTGTGTGGCACTGATCTATGCACCAGTCTGATCATATTTGATCATATTCTGTTTGTTTTTGTTTTGTTTGGTTTTTGTTTGTTTTTATCTTTTTCTTTTTCTTTTCTTTTTTTTTTTTCTTTTTCTTTTTTCTTTTTTTCCCTTTTTTCCCCCCAGTTTCAGGTCTTTCTGATTTGTTTAGTGTATATTTTCTGGGGACATTATTACCCTGTTAGCATTTTCTTCTCTCATTCATCTATTCTCCTTTGGACAAAATGACAATTTGGAAAAAAATTACCTCAACAAAAAGAACTAGAGGCAGTACCGACTGCCAGGGACCTAATCAATACGACATTAGTAAGATGTTGGAACTAGAGTTCAGAATGATGATTTTAAAGATATTAGCAGGACTTGAAAAAAACATGGAAGTTATTAGAGAAACCCTTTCTGGAGAAATAAAAGAATTAAAATCTAACCAAGTTGAAATCGAAAAGGCTATTAATGAAGTGCAATAAAAAATGGAGGTTCTAACTGCAGAATAAATGAGGCAGAAGAGAGAATTAGTGATATAGAAGACCAAATGATAGAACATAAAGAAGCTGAGAAAAAGAGAGATAAACAACTACTGGATCATGAGGGCAGAATTCGAGAGATAAGCGATAACCATAAGACGAAAGAACATTAGAGTAATTGGGATCCCAGAAGAAGAAGAAAGAGAGAGAGGGACAGAAGGTATATTGGAGCAAATTATAGCAAAGAACTTCCCTAATTTGGGGAAGGAAACAGGCATCAAAATCCAGGAGGCACAGAGAACCCCTCTCAAAATCAATAAAAATAGGCCAACATCCCAACATCTAATAGTAAAACTTACGAGTCTCATAGACAAAGAGAAAATCCTGAAAGCAGCTCGGGAGAAGAGATATGTAACCTACAAGGGTAGAAACATTAGATTGGCAACAGACCTATCCACAGAGACCTGTCAGGCCAAAAAGGACTGGCAGGATATATTCTTGGCACTAAATGAGAAAAATATGCAGCCAAGAATACTCTATCCAGCTAGGCTGTCATTGAAAATAGAAGGAGAGATATAAAAATTCCAGGACAAACAAAAACTAAAGGAATTTGCAAACACAAAACCAGCCCTACAAGAAATCTTGAAAGGGGTCCTCTAAGCAAAGAGAGAGCCTAAAAGCAATATAGACCAGAAAGGAACACAGACACTATACAGTAACAGTCACCTTACAGGCAATACAATGGCACTAAATTCCTATCTTTCAATAGTTACCCTGAATGTAAATGGGCTCAATGCCCCAATCAAAAGACACAGGCTATCAGACTGGATTAAAAAACAAGACCCATCGATATGCTGTCTGCAAGAGACTTGTTTTAGACCCAAAGACACCCCAAATTGAAAGTGAGGGGGAGTAAAGCCATTTACCATGCTAATGGACACCAAAAGAAAGCTGGGGTGGCAATCCTTATATCAGACATATTAGATTTTAAACCAAAGACTGTAATAAGAGATAAGGAAGGATGATATATCATACTTAAAGGGTCTATCCAACAAGAAGATCTAACAATTGTAAATATCTATTCCCCTAACATGGGAGCAGCCAATTATATAAACCAATTAATAACAAAAGCAAAGAAACACATCAACAGCAATACAATAATAGTGGGGTACTTTATCACCCCCCTTACTGAAATGAACAGATCATCTAAGCAAAAGATCAACAAGGACATAAAGACTTTAAATGACACACTGGACCCGAGGGACCTCACAGATACATTCAGAACATTCCATCCCAAAGCAACAGAATACACAATCTTCTCTAGTGCCCATGAAACATTCTCCAGAATAGATCACATCCTAGGTCACAAATCAGGTCTCAACCAGTACCAAAAGACTGGGATCATTCCCTGCATATTTTCAGACCACAATGCTTTGAAACTAGACCTCAATCACAAGAGGAAAGTCAGAAAGAACTCAAATACATGGAAGCTAAAGAGCATCCTACTAAAGAATGAATGGGTCAACCAGGAAATTAAAGAAGAATTAAAAAAATTCATGGAAACCAATGAAAATGAAAACACAACTGTTCAAAATCTTTGGGATACAGCAAAGGCAGTCATGAGAGGAAAGTATATAGTAATACAAGCCTTTCTCAAGAAACAAGAAAGGTCTCAAATACACAACCTAACCCTATACCTAAAGGAGCTTGAGAAAGAACAGCAAATAAAGCCTAAACCCAGCAGGAGAAGAGAAATAATAAAGATCAGAGCCGAAATTAATAAAATAGAAACCAAAAGAACAGTAGAACAGATCAACGAAACTAGGAGCTGGTTCTTTGAAAGAATTAACAAGATTGATAAACCCCTGCCCAGACTTATCAAAAAGAAAAGAGAAATGACCCAAATCAACAAAATCATGAATGAAAGAGGAGAGATCACAACCAACACCAAAGAAATACAAACAATTATAAGAACATATTATGAGCAACTCTATGCCAGCAAATTAGATAATCTGGAAGAAATGGATGCTTTCCTAGAGATGTATCAACCACCAAAACTGGACCAGGAAGAAATAGAAAACCTGAACAGACCTATAACCACTAAAGATATTGAAGCAGTCATCAAAAATCTCCCAACAAATAAAAGCCCAGGGCCAGATGGCTTCCCAGGGGAATTCTACCAAACATTTCAAGAAGAATTAATACCTATTCTTCTGTAACTGTTCCAAAAAATAGAAATGGAAGGAAAACTTCCAAACTCATTTTATGAGGCCACCATTCCCTTGATCCCAAAACCAGACAAAGACCCCCTCAAAAAGGAGTATTACAGACGAATATCCTTGTGGAACATGGATGCAAAAAAATCTCACCAAAATACTAGCCAATAGGGTCCAACAGTTAAAAGGATTTTTCACGATGACCAAGTGGGATCAATCCCTGGGCTGCAAGGTTGGTTCAACATTTTCAAATCAATCAATGTGATACAATACATTAATAAAAGAAAGAACAAGAATCATATGATCCTCTCAATAGATGCAGAAAAAGCATTTGACAAAGTACAGCATTCTTTCTTGATCGAAACTCTTCAGAGTATAAGGATAGAGGGTACATACCTCAATATCATAAAAGCCATCTATGAAAAACCCACAGCGAATATCATTCTCAATGGGGAAAAACTGAGAGCTTTCCCCCTAAGGTCAGGAACATGGCAGGGATGTCCACTATCACCACTGCTATTCAACATAGTATTTGAAGTCCTAGCCACAGCAATCAGACTGCAAAAAGAAATAAAAGGCATTCAAATTGGCAAAGAAGAAGTCAAACTCTCACTCTTTGCAGATGATATGATACTTTATGTGGAAAACCCAAAAGACTCCACCCCAAAACTGCTAGAACTCATACAGGAATTCAGTAAAGTGGCAGGATATAAAATCAATGCACAGAAATCAGTGGCATTCCTATACACCAAGCACAAGACAGAAGAAAGAGAAATTAAGGAGTTGATCCCATTTACAATTGCACACAAAACCATAAGATACCTAGGAATAAATCTAACCAAAGAGGCAAAGAATCTGTACTCAGAAAACTGTAAAATACTCATGAAAGAAATTGAGGAAGAACCAAAGAAATGGAAAAATGTTCCATGCTCATGGATTGGAAGAACAAATATTGTGAAGATGTCAATGCTACCTAGAGCAATCTACACAGTCAATGCAATCCTTATCAAAATACCATTCACTTTTTTCAAATAAATGGAACAAATAATTCTAAAACATGTATGGAACCAGAAAAGACCCTGAATAGCCAGAGGGATGTTGAAAAAGAAAAGCAAAGCTGGCGGCATCACAATTCTGGACTTCAAGCTCTATTACAAAGCTGTCATCATCAAGACAGTATGGTACTGGCACAAAAACAGACACATAGATCAATGGAACAGAATCGAGAGCCCAGAAATGGACCCTCAACTCTATGGTCAACTAATCTTCGACAAAGGAGGAAAGAATGTCCGATGGAAAAAAGACAGTCTCTTCAACAAATGGTGTTGGGAAAATTGGACAGACACACGCAGAAGAATGAAACTGGACCATTTCTTTACACCACACACAAAAATAGACTCCAAATGGTTGAAAGACCTCAATGTGAGACAAGAGTCCATCAAAATCCTAAAGGAGAAGACAGGCAGCAACCTCTTTGACCTCAGCCGCAGCAACTTCTTCCTAGAAACATCGCCAAAGGCAAGGGAAGCAAGGGCAAAAATGAACTATTGGGACTTCATCAAGATAAAAAGCTTTTGCAAAGCAAAGGAAACAGTCAACAAAACCAAAAGACAACCGACAGAATGGGAGAAGATATTTGCAAATGACATATCAGATAAAGGGCTAGTATCCAAAATCTATAAAGAACTTCTCAAACTCAACACCCGAAGAACAAATGATCCAATCAAGAAATGGGCAGAAGACATGAACAGACATTTTTCCAAAGAAGACATCCAAATGGCCAACAGACACATGAAAAAGAGCTCAACATCGCTCGGCATCAGGGAAATCCAAATCAAAACCTCAATGAGACATCACCTCACACCAGTCAGAATGGCTAAAATTAACAAGTCAGGAAATGACTGATGCTGGCAGGGATGCGGAGAAAGAGGTATCCTCCTATACTGTTGGTGGGAATGCAAGCTGGTGTAGCCACTCTGGAAAACAGTATGGAGGTTCCTCAGAAAGTTGAAAATAGAGTTATCATATGATCCAGCAATTGCACTACTGGGTATTTACCCCAAAGTACAAATGTAGGGATCTGAAGAGATACATGCACCCCGATTTTTATAGCAGCAATGTTCAAAATAGCCAAACTGTGGAAAGAGCCAAGATGTCCATCATCAGATGAATGGATAAAGATGATGTGGTGTATATACAGAATGGAATATTATGCAGCCATCAAAAGGAATGGAAGCTTGCCATTTGCAATGACATGGACAGAAGTGGAGCGTGTTATGCTGAATGAAATTAGTCAATCAGAGAAAGACATGTATCATATGACCTCACTAATAAGAGGAATTCTTAATCTCAGGAAACAAACTGAGGGTCGCTGGAGTGGTGGGGGGTGGGAAGGATGGGGTGGCTGGGTGATAGACACTGGGGAGGTTATGTGCTGTGGTGAGTGCTGTGAATTGTGCAAGACTGTTGAATCACATATCTGTACCTCTGAAACAAATAATATATGTTAAAAAAAGAAAAAGAAGAAGAAGAAGATAGCAGGAGGGGAAGAATAAGGGGTGAATTTGGAGGGGGAGATGAACCATGAGAGACTATGGACTCTGAAAAACAAACTGAGGGTCCTAAAGTGGAGGTGGGTGGGAGGATGGGTTAGCCTGGTGATGGGTATTAAAGAGGGCACGTTCTGCATGGAGCACTGGGTGTTATATTCCAACAATGAATCATGGAACACTACATCAAAAACTAATGTTGTAATGTATGGTGATTAACATAACATAATAAAAAAAAATTAAAAAAAAGACATTATCTACAGAATCCTGTAATAAATGCATGCACGGTCAATACTTGAGGACCGATGATAACAAGAAAAAGAAGAACAAAAGGCAAAATGGCATTGATTTTTGGATCACTGATCATTTTCTGTTTGTTATTTTTAGCATATATGCTTTTTAAGATATTGTCAAAAATATTTTCCCCTTGATCTTGGGGTGAGATTAATCTTATCCTAGACCATTTCAAGAGTCTGAAATGAGTTTCCTTTTTTTTTGGCAAACTTCTTGTCTCCCTTGATATACCAACATGTATCTTATGGTATATGGTGGTAAGATACCATTACCACGCTGCTACATGCCCTCTGCCAGGAGTTGGGCCACCTCTAATGCTGTCACAGGGGACCCAAGGCAGATAGCTTTGACACTTAAGATCATCAGAATTGGTGGTGGCTCACAGAGTGGCATGTCTGTGTCATTGCTCGGCTACTGCAAACCTGGTTATTCCTCGCACAGGTATGCGCAACCCCTGGGTTTGGGCCTGGGGCTGCTTTTCCCCCAGCTGGCATGGTCTGTGACCCTTACCCTTATGTCACAGAAGGCAAGCTGCCTCCACACGTAGTGCTCTGCACTGAGGTCGAGGAGCAGCTAGAGCTCTCGAGGAAGCTGACCTCTCTGTCACAGGCATAACATTATCTTGTCATCATTACAGACAAACGCTGTGGCATCAACCTCACCTGAATTTAAAGCCACCCATGTCCCTTCCCCTTTGGGTGGCCCCAAGCATTTGCTCAAGTCACCTGAACCTCCAGACCTCATCTGTGTGAATAAGCCCATGTGCACTATGGGCAGGACAGGCTGGTGGGCAGCAGCATGCTTTTTTACTTTTCCATCCCAACAGGCTTTGCTTTTGTTTTACTTCTACCCCTAGCAGCAACGTGATTCAGGGAAAGCTGATTGCTTCTGACCATATCCATATATTTGTAAGGATAATATAATGTATAAGCACATGGATACACACTCATAGTTCTACATATGACATATGGCACATGCTAGATTATCTACATAGTATATAATACGTATGTAGGTATGTATGTGCCTATCCATATGCCACACTAAAAAGTTTCCAAATAGGACAACAATTTTGCATTTCATGTTGATGGGGAGCATATTGTTTCATTAATTTTTCAAATTTATTTATTCTCGCCTATGTTCCAAACATTGTGCAATGCAGCAGGAATACAACATTGAATAAACTACTGCACATAGTTTATAGTCAACCTAAGTAAGGTTGTTGTGAGCTGAACTGTGGCTCCAGAATTCATATGTTGAAATTCCAACTCCTATTATCTCAAAATATGGCTTCATTTGGAGACTGAAACTTAAAGGGGGTAATTAAGGAAAAATGAGGTTGTATGAGTGGGCCCAAATCTAATCTGACTGGTGTCCTTATAAGAAGAGGAGATGAGAATACAACACACATAGAGGGATACTCACATGAGGACACAAGGAGGAGATAATAGTCTCTAAGCCATGGAGAGAGGGCAGGGGCAGATCCTGTCCTCATGGCCCTCAGGAGAAATCCATCCTATCAAAACCTTGATCTCCCACTTCCAGCCTCCAGAAAAGAGATAATATCTGTTGCTTAAGGCCTGCGGTGTGTGGGACTTTCTCATGGCAGCCCTAGTGAACTCATACAAGGTGTCACACCCATAAGCTGATGTCTGTGCTCTAAGAGAGGCTATATAATGGTGTTCTCAGAAACTTGCTCACTCAGCAGGTGGTGTCTCATCAGACTATGGGCTCATGGCAGCCTGGAAGTCTTCCTGCTGACAGTGATACACAAATGTTCAGGATAAGGATGAAGAAGAAGGGGAGATGCAGTGGGAACCTGAAGGAATACAGATATTTAAGGGCGAGTCACAGGAAAGTGTCCTCAAGGACGATGGAGAAGGAGTGAGCAGTGAGGTGGGAAAGTTGAAGGCCCAGAAGATAAAGGAAAAGTGAAACTTCAAGTAGGACAGCTGCTGGCTTCCAGACCCACAAAGTGGCCGATTGTATGTCAGAGACACATGCTTTGGCTTTGGCCAAGTGAACGTGAGGGATTGAAGAGGGCAGTTGCTTTCATATACCACGCAATAAATAATCTGGCCAAATGGTGGCAGCTCATTAAATAGGATTGGGGAATCCACAATATCCAAACTTGAAGAGAAAACATCCTTTCAGATCAACCTGTGTTCAGAAATTTCTTTCACTGATTATCTACTGCCTTTAGAAAACACAGTTCGAATCTGTTCTGTCTGAAGTTTTCCAGTTATGAAATACACAAGAATGTGGAAGCACGTGAGAGAATGTGCATCCAATTCTAAGTGGCTCAGACACATGGACACCTGCCGCAAAGTCCAAGAACACGTTCAGTTCAGTGTGCAGTGTGAGAGACAGATGAGCTCTACTGTTTCTACATGGTCCTGTGATTGGAATTTGTACATGTGATTTTGCCCCTTCCTGCCATTCTAGCAGATACATAATCTCCTTACTGGTATGTCAACCAAAGCTGTGTATGACACATTTCTGGCACAGTCTTAGCAATGGTAGGGCTTGTCCTAAGCTTTGCCAATAATTTCACTTAATAAAGTATTCTCTTGAATATTAATCTAACACAAAATCACATAGGCTTTAGGAAATGTAGACCCTGGAGATATTAAATACACTCTTTTTCACAGAACCTGCTTGGCATTTTGTTGTTGCTGTTGATTAATCATTCAAATACATGTCTTTCGATTTACTTATTTAAAATATATATATATTTTATTTATATTCTATTTTTCCAGCTTTATTGAGGCATAACTGACAACTAGAATTGTATATACTCAGGTTGTACAACAGGATGATTTCATATATGTATACAGTATAAAATGATTACCACAATCAAGCAAATTAACACATCCATCACCTCAGATAGTTACCTTTCTTTGTGGTGAGAACATTTAAAATCTACTCTTTTAGCAACTTTCAAGTAAATAATATTTTATTGTTAACTCTAGTCATTATGTTGTACATTGGTCTTCAGAAATTATTCATTTTATCATTGGAAGGTTACACCCTTTGACGAACCTCTCCCTAGTCCCCCTTCCCCCCCTCCCCCAGGCCCTGGTGACCACCATTCTACTTCTGTTTCAGAGTTTGGCTTTTCTCTATTCCACATATAAGCGAGATCAGCAGTATTTCTCTTTCCGTGTCTGGCTTGCTGTGCTCAGGACGATGCTTTCAGGTTCATCCATTCCACGGTCTTATAGGAGATAGCAGAGCCCAGTCATCCATCTAGGATTGATTTGTTTGTTTGTTTGACTAGGAATACAGATGAGGAACTAAGCTTCTAGGCATGGAGTATGGTTTTTGGACTTAGCATACAGTACTTGACAGGTATATTTGCCTAATGAATGTCGAATATTGAGTTGACTGCCTTTTAGATTTTGAAAACGCACATCAGTTCAAGTCTGTGGGACTATGGGAACTGGTCAAAGACAAATCACATCCCAATTTACAACCTCTTTGTTCACCGAGCTGAATTCCTGCTGCTTTTTGAGAAGGTACAAGAGCTCAGGGCTGAGCAGCAACAGGTGAGACTGGGTGACCTTGGAGGGCTTGTTGCCGGAGAACTTCAAGCCAGCCTCTTTGTTGAGTCAGGTGGTACACACTGCCCTGCTCCGCACCGAGCAAGGATTATTGACCTTCATCACTCTTCCCTGTTAGCTGGTCCTTCTTGTGGGTAGGATTCAATATCTCATTTAAGCCATTTAACTCTGGAAGCATCCTGGGCATTGTGAGTCATGTTCAGGCTGTCGGTGGAAGAAATTCCACAAGAGAATTGCATATTGTTGCAAATGGGTTTCCTTCTTCTGATGGTTGAGTACTATTGCATTGTATGTAGGTATATATTTATAGTTGCATACATTGCACTTGTGTATTCATATACATTGCCCGTGTGTGCTGTATGTGTAAGTATGAATGTATGTATATCACTTTATCCAAGGAGAGCCTGCTTGGTTCTTATGGTTTTTCAAGCATCTGGTATGTGTTGAAGAAGGGTAAACAGAGCACAGGAGGCCAGGTAGCTTCCTCGCCAGCCTGCTGACACCACACCTGAAGAACACAGTTGCTTTTATACCAGGAATGGTATTTCTTTTTCTTTTCTTTTTTTTTTTTTTTTTGAGAGTCAATGTGGATAAGCAGAGTTGAAGGCACTTGCGTTTGCCATACAATGGTTCCTCATTAATAACTACAGAGTTAAACTGACTAAAAATAAATGAATGCGTATGTTTACTCTTGCCATTTTTCTATGAACTTCTTAAAACTTTTTTTTGTTTTTTACTTTATTTATTTGTCAGAGAGAGAGACAGAGCACAAGCAGGGAGAGCGGCAGGCAGAGGGAGAAGCAGGCTCCCCTCTGAGCAGGGAGCCTGATGCGGGACTCGATCCCAGGACTCTGGGATCATGACCTGAGTGGAAGGCAGACACGTAACCGACTGAGCCACCCAGGCGTCCCTCTATGAACTTTTAATATCCACAGAGATGATAGTGAGACTCTACCCACTTGAAGGCAATTATTCTAATTAACTTAAATCTTCACTGTGATTCTTCCCTGTGAGTCAGTAACAAGATAAACCATAGTCAAATAGTGGTTTGTAGGTACAATCATCTCGAGAAAAACTGAAATGTCATTAAAAGAAAGTTGTACCAAATTGGATAAACTATCAATTAAATATTATATTAAAAAAGCATTCACTGATACAAAAGCATATTCCAGAGAGATTCAGCTCATAGTGACATCCTGAACTATTTTTTTCTTCCATAGGTAATGAGTAAATAGTAGATAAGCAACTAAATAAATAAATAAATAAAATTTCTTAAAAATTAAAAAAATTAAAATAAGTCACCAAAATTCATCTACTATTCTAAATTCCTATACAGGTGTATGTAAAGGGTGCGTCTATTTACATACTATTTAAAAACCCACTTTTTTCTCTTTAAGAGAGCCTTCATTATAACTACAGTAATACACATAATGTGTCGATTTTATGTGCTACCCCACTGAATGAATATTCTACTACTTAGGTACCAATGTCCTAGTGTAACTCTTTGATATTATTTCTGCTAGCTTAATACATTTTATAATAAAACACATTACGAGGACTGTTTTTTGAATCAGTGCATTTAATCCTTTAGGATCAACTCCTAGAAGTAGAATTTATGGGTCAAAAAGGATGCTCTTCTTCAAGACCTTTTTTTTATACATGTAAAATTGCGTTTTAAAAAATAAGCTTAGGGAAGAAGCCTTTCAAAAGTACTCTCTGAATTTATACTATGACCTTTTTATTTCTTTGTTTTGGATGAAGTTCCATTGCCATTTCTCTGTGAACTCGGTGCACAAACAGCTTGTTTGTCTCTTTTGTCGTTCCTCTGTTCTTTCTCTCCTTGGAGTTGCTGTCACGTCTGTCTCTGCCACCAGACTCAAAGCTTCCTGAATCCATGGTACACACTTTATCAGCACAAGGCCCATCGGACAGGATGCCCTATTATATATATTATCTATATCTATATCTATATCTATATCTATATCTATATCTATATCTATCTATCTATCTATCTATCTATCATCTATCATCTATCTATCTATCATCTATCTATATCTATCTACGTATTGCTTCTTTTCTTCCCTAACGAGGAAATGCTAGGAATCATTAAGAGGCTCTTAACACACAGAACAGCCATCATAGGGCCCAACAGGAAACGGGTTTGGAATGTGTTTGTTTTTTTTCCTGTTGTTACTGACTGATCTTCAAAAAACTGTAAGGTCTTATCCCTATAGCTGTGATTCCCTACCCTTCCCCGTTTGCCACAAAATCTGCACATAATTCCATTCTTCTTTACATTCTCTTAACCATGCCATATTTAGCAGCTCGGTAAGAAAGGGAAAACAAAAAACAAAACCGAATTGCAGTGCAACCCATTCTTCAGTCTCAAACATATTTTTCAGGACAAATGCAGATGGCCAGGTGAGTTTCTTCTTTGCTGGGAGGTGAAAAAAGCTTTCCACCCTGGGCTGTTAATGTGGGCAACGCTGTACCGCTAGGATATTATATTCTTAGGAGCTTGGAAGATTCTACCCAAATTATTTTTAAAAAACCTACTATGTGCTAACTACGACTTGGTACATTTTGGGGGAAATAATGCGTGTTTCAGGCCCAGCTACTTCCTGTTTTCTTTTTTTTTTTAATTCTTTTTTTTTTTTAATTTTTTATTCTTATGTTAATCCCCTTACATTACAACATTAGTTTTAGATGAAGTGTTCCATGATTCATTGTTTGTGCACAACACCCAGTGCTCCATGCAGAACGTGCCCTCCTAAATACCCACCACCAGGCCAACCCATCCTCCCACCCCCCTCCCCTCCAGAACCCTGTTTGTTTTTCAGAGTCCATCGTCTCCCATGGTTCGTCTACCCCTCCGATTTCCCCCGCTTCATTCTTTCCCTCCCGCTACCTTCTTCTTCTTCTTCTTTTTTTTTTTCTTAACATATATTGCATTATTTGTTTCAGAGGTACAGATCTGAGATTCAACAGTCTTGCACAATTCACAGCGCTTACCAGAGCACATACCCTCCCCAGTGTCTATCACCCAGCCCCCCCATCCCTCCCACCCCCACCACTCCAGCAACCCTCAGTTTGTTTCCTGCGATTAAGAATTCCTCATATCAGTGAGATCATATGATACATGTCTTTCTCTGATTGACTAATTTCGTTCAGCATAACACGCTCCAGTTCCATCCATGTCATTGCAAATGGCAAGATCTCATTCCTTTTGATGGCTGCATAATATTCCATTGTATATATATACACCACATCTTCATTATCCATTCATCTGTCAATGGACATCTTGGCTCTTTCCACAGTTTGGCTATTGTGGACATTGCTGCTATAAACATCGGGGTGCACGTACCCCTTCGGATCCCTACTTTTGTATCTTTGGGGTAAATACCCAGTAGTGCAATTGCTGGATCATATGGTCAGCTACTTCCTGTTTTCAATCAGCTGTGTTTGGCTCCCCGGAGCCACCCCGGGCTCTGAGCTCGCGGCTGGCCTTCCGAGCAGGTGCTGCGGGGACCCCAGGCTCCACGTGTCCCTCTTGACCTGCGGCGGCTCACACTTGTACGCAAGGAACACGCGGAAATTCAGGCCGCATTGCTCCAGACTCTGCACAAACAACTCGAAAGGGAGAATCTTCACCCAAAATGCTGTGCACAGAGGAGACGAGGTTCTTCTCCCGTGCTGCTGGGGGAGGCGAGCGGGGCCACGTGCTGTCACCAACTTCCCAACACCCCACAGATCTGCGTTTTTGCACTTGTGCTCGTATGGGGGGCGCTTGAATAAGACTGCTGGGCAGAAGGGCGCCTGGTGGCTCAGTTGGTTAAGCGACTGCCTTCGGCTCAGGTCATGATCCTGGAGTCCCTGGATCGAGTCCCGCATCGGGCTCCCTGCTCGGCGGGGGGTCTGCTTCTCCCTCTGACCCTCCCCCTCTCATGCTCTCTCTCTCTGTCTCATTCTCTCTCTCAAATAAATAAATAAAATCTTTAAAAAAAAAAAGACTACTAATGATGTAATGTATGGGGATTAACATAAGAATAAAATTTAAAAAAAAAAGCAAAAAAAAAAAAAAAAAAAAGACTGCCAGGGCAGAAACACAGCCCCCACCCTCAGAAACCGCCCTCCCTAAAATCTCCCCAGAGGGCTCGGCCGGGTAGGGGAGTGGGTGGGGAGGCCCCGGGGGGCCCAAGTTAAAGGGACCTGGACGCTGGCCTCAGTGGCATCGAGTAAATGGTTCAAATGACAGTATCAGTCGCTTTTCCCATTTCGGGAAATCCTCTGGGATCCCCTTACTCTGCGTAAACGCATCAATTCGGTGTATTCTCACGTATCCTCTCGCTGTCCCTATTTGCCCACATTCAAAGCTGCCACAACCCTGATCTGACCCAGATATGAATAGGATAAAAATAGCCAGGAGGCAACTCAACAAGCCGAGTAATATCTCCTGGCATTCAGTAATTACAGCATTTATCCAATTCCCGGCTGGGGAGAACCGGTGCTCTCGTTTAACGGATCCGCGAGAAGCCTCTAGTCCTGGCCTCCCGCTCCGTCGTTCCACTCTTAGTCTTCGCAGTCCATACCAGGACGCTTTGTGTGACAGCCCCAACTTGTGAATGAATGTTTCCTTTTCTCCTTGTATCGTCGGAAGGGAGGAAATATAAAATATAAATTCATCCCACAAAGACTGTGACAGCCCCTAACCGCGGGGCGCTGCTGGAACCCGTGCGTCCGAAGTTCCTGCAGCCAGGCATCACCCCTTCCTCTGTGTCATACCCTCACCTGCTTGTCCCCAAAGTGTGCAGCTAGCCTGAGCTTCAGATCCCTTGTGTGTCACTTGGGGATAAAACAGGACTTGCCTTACATATTGTTAGCAAATATCAGATAAGTGCAATGGAAATATTTTCACAGTTTTATTAGATCTGGGACTTATTGTTTCTTTGCTCAACAGCATCTTAATTGATCTGCTCCCTAAAAGCGATGATGATGATGATGATGATGATGATGGTTGTGATGATGATGGAGATAATATTTAACCCAGAATAAATATGACTCAATATTTTATACGCTTTGTCACAACATAGTCATTAATTGCTCCATATATGGATTATTAATGTTAAGCATAAAAACAAACCTGGGGATCTGTGAGGTTAAGTAATTTGCTGCAAAGCTAAGAGGAGCCTGGGCCTGAATTAAAGCCACATCCCTCTTCCCCTCGTTCATACTGTGTACTTGCTTTTCCACCCACATACTCTTTAACGCTCGAGCTTTGGCTAGTTTCCTAAAGTACAGATGGGGTCATGCCACTCCACGTCTAAAAATGCTCACTGTCCATCTCCTGTTAGACCCTGAGGATAAATATACCCTCCTTAGAATGTCCTCTAAAAGCTTTGATCACCTGGCCTCACCTCACTCTTCAACCTTATTTTTCTCTGTTTCTTATCCACTGACCTTTGGCCCAAATGCCACCTTCCCCAAAATTCCTACAGATTCCCCGCCCCCCCATCATAAAGTCCTTCTTATGCATTCCCCACAGCATCTGAGTTCTAGTGGAGCAAACGGTGCCTTAGATTTTGTAGCATCGCTGGTTGCTTTCAAGTCTGTCCTCTCCCCAGGATGCAACCATGACCTTACATTTGCTGCCTCTCCAGGACACCCTACTGGGGGCTGCACTGCATTGCCCACAGGGCACAGGGAAGCTTCAATACATACATGCGTGACTGTTGTGTACTCGAATCAGTATTAATCTTTCCTTTCCCTCGGTAGCTGTCAAAATGCCAATGTTTTCTGCATTTGCCTCATTAATCTTCAGTTCTGAATGGATTTCAAATTCTCATGATCCTTTTTTGAACCATGGAACATATAGCTGGAGACTATTGACCAAATCAGTTTGACCAGTGCTGAGATTAAAAAGAATAACATCTTGATTTCTGCAAATTAGACTCAAATTTTAGCAAAAAGATTTTTATGTACTATTCTGATCAGCATAATATGGGGGATACAGGGTCAATCTGTAAACTAGTGTTCATTTGTTCACATAAAACTTAAGTCAAAAAGGGATTTTGGAGGTATGTATAAAACATTGCAAAACAAGGTAAAAACAAAAATCCGTATCACACGTTGGAAGACTTAAGTGAAAGGGAAAATAGGTAAAGATAAGATGAATCCAGGTGTAAGGGTAGGTACTAAAGGGATGCTTCCACACATTTGGTTCTCAGTCTTTCAGCAGACAGAACAAAAAGGGAAATGGGGTATATTTCAATGTGCACATCAACTAAAAACCAACCACGGTTTGGGGACAAAATAAAAGGGGTATTAAAGTAATGATCATCATGAAAAGGACACTGGTTAAAGTCACGGATGATATCACGAGTGGGATGCTAACAAGAACAACAAGGAGAACTTTTAGAAGAAAATTAGAAGAACTAACTTTTAGAACTCCTTAAAATGTTTCCTGATGTAGACTCATGTGCTAAGAATGTCAATGTATAGTTCAGTACAAGCTACGAGGGCTTGGGGGAGGGACCGACATGAGGGCATTATTGGCTCTATTTCTTTAAAAAATATTTTATTTATTTATTTGAGAGAGAATGAGAGAGAGAGAGAGAGAGAGAGAGAGAGAGAGAGAGAAAGCATGGGTGGGGAGCAGAGGAAGAAGCAAACTCCCCGCTGAGCAGGCAGCCTGATGCAGGACTCCATCCTGGGACACCAGGATCATGACCTGATCTGTAGGCAGTCGCTTAACCAACTGAGCCACCCAGGTGCCCAAAATAGGTCCTACTTCTTAAATGATTATGTAAGCACATGGTTCCATTACTATGTGACTTGAGTTGTGAATTAGTTTTGTTTCTCTACTGCACTAAAAATCTACAAAACCTTACTGAGCATTAATGTTATTGCATGGTTGGCTGCATTCTGATGGTAGCAGGGAGGTTATAAATCTGGGCTCAGTCCTTCGACTTCTCCCCTGGTCTACCTTTACCCTCTCAGAATGCTCACCCAGTCTCATGGCTTCAAATGCCACCTATACACTGGTGATACCATAATGCATCATCAGCCTGGACCTCTTTACTGGAACTCCAGCCCATGTGCCCAATGTCCAACTTGTCTGCTCCATGTGGTGTCCAGTAACCATCTCAGAATGAGCTCATCCACCAGAACGTTGGGTCTTACCATGAAACTCTGCCCCTCTCCCAATCTCCCCCTCTTCCTTTCTCTTTTCACACACACACCCTATTCATCAGCACTTCCTATGGATCCTACCTTCGAAAGAGATCCGTATCTGACCATTTCTCAGCACCTCACTGGGACCCTGTTGTCATTTGGATGGGCCCACGGTCTCCTCCCATGATGTTTGCAGCGCCTCACTTCTATCTTTGTCCCCTACATCTCATTCTCAACACAGCATCCAGAGGAATCATTTAAAACATGAATTAGGGGTGCCTGGGTGGCTCAGTCGTTAAGTGGCTGCCTTAGGCTCAGGTCGTGATCCCAGGGTCCTGAGATCAAGCCCCGCATCGGGCTCCCTGCTCGGCAGGGAGCCTGCTTCTTCCTCTCCCACTCCCCCCTGCTTGGGTTCCCTCTCTCGCTATGTCTCTCTCTGTCAAATAAATAAAATCTTTAAAAACCAAACAAACAAACACGAATTAGTTCACAACCTATCTTTGAACAGAACTCTCCAATTGTTACCCATCTCCCTGAAAGTAAAGCTAAAATCTAAAAATGTCTGGCAAGGACCTACAACCTTCTGTCTTTCTCTAAACTCATCCCTGGCCACTGTCTATTCACACACTTAGCTCTGGCCACAGTGGATTCCTGTTGCCCCTTGAACACACCAGGACCTTTGAACCTGTAATGTCCTCTGCCTAGATAGAATTCCAGATCTTCTCACAGTTGGCTTTCTCTCTTCCTTTAGGACTTTGGCTAAGGTGCTCGATACTGTAGTATTGATATCCTGCCATGTTCCAAATCATTCTCTTCCTCATTTTCCTCCCAGGAACCACACTGCTACCTGATTTTAGATATATGGATGGAGGAGTAAAGATATAGCTATAAAGATTATATATAGATACTGATATAGATATATCCACACACATTTATATATACATGGATGTGTACATACACATATGTATATATACACATGTAAGTACTTAATGTGTGTGTCTATGCTATACACTATTTGTTATTTAATTTTTGAAATTCATCTTCCTTTATAGAATTTGAGCTCCTTGAAGGCAGGATTTCAGTTTGATTTTTGCTCAGGGAATAGTAGATGCTCAGTATTTGTTGGATAAATGAATAATGCTCATGCAATAATTCAGCCAGTAGTGCCCCCGGGTGGCCCAGTGTCACCTGCAGGGCACTGCTAAGGTCCCACTTTTATAGCTCTCTGAGCCTGGGAGATCTCGCCAATCCTACATGGTCTTTAAGCAAAGGGAGTCTTCCTCCTGGTGTCCTGCTCTTCCACACAAAGATGGATTTGAGATGCTCTGAAAGCCATAAAATCCTCTGTGCAGGAAGGCTTTATCTTCCATGCTTGTTCCAGTCAACAGGAGAGAAGTGTCTTAAAGAATTGTTCTCAGAGTGAGATTCCTCACCACCTCCACCCAAACCAGAAACATAAGCTTCTCCAAGGAACTTCTCTGAAATGTGAATTCCCTGGCCTGTCCCAGACCTGCGGCATCAGAAAATGACCATGTGATGATGGATGAGGCCTCCAGCTGACGTCTGGGGAAACTTGAAGGAGAATCACTGGCCTAATAATGCACTATCTTGAGAAAGGCTTTGAGACTCAACCTGGGGCCAGCAAGAAATGATATCAGGATGGGTTAAGAATGGGGGCAGAAGGCGCAGGAAGGCGGAGGTGACCATCTGTTCCGTAGAAGTTGATGAATCTTACTCTATTTCTTCCGCTGACATTTGCTATCACGTCCTACTTTGACTTTCAGGTCAAAATATGTTTGAAAGGGTGTCTTTCTCTTATTACCTCTTCTCTAATTAGGGTAGCATATGCAAACACCAGCTGCCTGAAATCACTTTGTAATAAGGTAGGGACAGACACAGATAAATGAACACAACCCATAATGATATCTTTCCATATCTGCTCCATTACAGAGACCCTCACCTTGCCAGCACTCCATCTTCAGGACCTTCTGGTCCCTGCCCCCCATTACTACTAGTATGTAGTAGTAGGCTCCCCAGAGTTCAACTCCTGAGGTTATAGATAGAAGAAAAGACACTGTCACCCTGTCCAGCCCACATTCCATGTCTCCCCGTCCTGTCTCCCTCTGTCTCCGGGTTACGTCCAGACTGTAGCTCCCTGCAGCTCCTGACCTGTCCATGCCTTGACTCCTCAGTAGCTCCCTCCTCTTCTCAGAGTCTTTAAAAATTGGGTTAAATGTAATTGCTTAGGATTAGGCATCATGGAGATTTGTTTTATGCTCTAAACACATTTCTCCTGACTGCTGTACATGTTTATGATTTCTCATTGAATGTACAGTTGAGAAAATGTATTGCTTGTAGGCATTTATAAGTAAAGTAGGGCAGGAGTTCCTTGATAAGATTTTCTTGAAAAATGCTGATTCTGGGAGGACAATTAGGCTTGGCTTGTATCCTTTTGATTCCCAGCACATTTTCTGGGCTCATATAAGCACAGAGACACAAGAATGTTTGCATGATCAACATTTTTATAACAAATTGCCATTTCTATTCCCCTACAAATGTAATACATGTTAAAAGACTCTCTAAATCTAGCTTTTGGAGAAATAAAATATTTTCATTACATTTTTTTTTGGTAAGATACTTGAGGGTACATGAAGCACAACTGACAATATCTTCCTAACATGACAAAAAGCAAGAGCAATATCTATCTGCTTGAGCTTTTAAGAAACTAGACTTCAGATTTTTCTACTGATTTTTAAGTGCGTTCATTATTTTAAAAAAGCAGCAGAGCTATAAATTGCAAGGATCCATGATAAAGGGCTTCAGAAAATCTGTAATGGATAGATGCCAATTAGGAGCATAGGGAGAGATCGTTTAAATTGTCATTTTTTTAAAAGGATTTTATATGTCTTAAAATAATCTTTTTATATTATTCCCTGATTTCATTCCATACTTGATGTAAAATTACCCTAGTAAATGATCCATGCAAATTAGCAGTGAATGATGCTCAAACATCCAAAAGCGACTATTTTTGTGAATAAGTTGATATTTTAATAAAATATAGATGATGACAGGGTTAATATTTTAGTTATGCATATGTCATGATATGACTTGGAATATGAAAAAAACAGGCATAATAAGATTAACTAATACATATACATGCAGAACATAGAAATATATTGAAGTTATTCGAAATATATCCTGAGCTAAGTCTTCATGCTCATTCCAGAGAAAAAGATTAACGTCCAGAAATTTTGAGTAGTCACATGTCAAGATATATTTAACAGAGGATGAGAAAAATAGTTGCTCAGGATGTTCTCGAATATTTTCAGAGTTTGATTTTTCCAAATCTTTAAATACTTGAAAACTGAGATGTTTTGATTTTTTTTTTACCAAAATAATGTGAGCTTTAAGAGTTTCCAAATAAAAACATCCTCCCTTTACTTTTGTGACAACACTTCTGTGTATCATTTCAAACCCTCTTGCCTTACTGCTCAGTATTAAATAATTAGGGTTGGTCTGATACAGAGCTGTGCCCTCCATATAAAAACTCATATGCACAAATCAAATATCAGAAGTTCAAAGTTAATGGCATCATTTATCTCCCTATATAAGTATACCAGGATTAATCAAATCAGTATTGTCTAGTCCCTCCTGACTCAGAACCACCACAGATGAAGGGACGCAATTAGTTCGTATTCCACAAATGAGGAGGCTGAAATAACAATTGTTCGTCAGAATAAAATTTTGGAATCACTGCAAACAATCAAGAGGCTGCCTGGTCCTTAATTATCTCCTTTTAAGTACACATTATAAACACTGCTGACTCACTAGTAAAAGTGGATTTCACGACTTTAATGGTTCTAATTTAGATCCCAAAGCCAATATCGGAAACCATTCCATTAAGCCAATTTTCATGGTAATATCGAAATGTACTGGTAATAATTCACAAATAGTAAAGTCATCTAATAATTTACTAAAACTGACGCCAGATTGGACCTTTTCCCAGCCACTGGAGGTTAGAATAAAGCATTTCCCATGTTACTGACCATTTCAGTTGACAATAGAAAGACTCCAGCCCCGTGTGGAATGTGCAGGTGCTTTGCACATAAAGCCGATTTAATCTCTTTGGTGGCATTCTTATAGACAGATCAATCTAAAAGAAAGTAATTCAATCAGCTGGCCCTCGTGCTTTTCCTCCAAACAATTTCCTCAATAATTTTCTCTGTTTATTGGATATTTTGAGATTTGCAGAGATTGGAAGGGGTTTAGGTGCTGCTAGAGAATTTAGATAAGATCATAGGTTTCTAAATGTAGAAGAGGAGGCTTTAAAGATATTTGTCTACTTGCCCCTAAAATATCCATGACATTTCATTTGACGACTTGGGATGAAGCATTTCATAAAGGAAATTTAAATCAAATCAAATCAAAGAAAAGTGACAGATAGTTATGAGCCTATTAAATGTGTGGGGTTGTGTGCTGTACTGAGAAGGAAAGGATGGCCTCAGCTCTCAGGGAGCTCACAACCTAAGTTGGTGAAACAAGACAAAGATCCTTATTATTTAACCCACTGAAAGTACTAGGTCGGTAACAAAAACAAAGTTTTAAAACTTAAGTGCAACTGCTAATTTCCATGGGTTACAATGTATAATACGAATGAAATGTTCATAGGTGTATTTATTTTTTCATTCCTTACTCATTTAATGCGAGTAGGATTAAGTTTACATGATACTCCTGTCTCTCTGCTATGCATTTTATTCAGTGAGGTATACATTGTGGAATTAATGCAATCTTGCACTGTGGCCAAGCAGGCTGAGAAGTGCATAATCCAGGGGTTGCCCTCACGCGGTCTATGGAGTGAGTGAATGGAGCCCCTTGGAGACATCTCAGGGCCCGTGACTTAGGGTGTGTGATTGTGGACAGGGTGAGATGGTCTATCTGCCCATATACGACCCACTTACAAAGAGAACTCCCCATGTATCCATCAACTTCCCCCGCCCCCCCTGCCCCCAGTCTCACAGGCAGGAAGCTCAACATATAAATGGTTGTCTATGTGGTGGGGATGGCAGGTGCTTGGGAAGAACCATGCCTCTAACTGCCTTCTGCCCTTGAAATTCCATCATAGAGTCCATCTTATGGTGGTCACAGCAGGGACCTGCAGAGATGGTGGTGGTATCAGGGCACTACATGATGGAGACGTATTAATAAATGTCCCCGTTAAATAGCTCATGTCTTGATCATTTTTCTCTCTGTACTTCTTAGATCCATTTGCCGAACAGTGTTTCCCAGTACATTTTCTCATCTAAGTTCATTCTCTAATTTTAATAGACTCATTTATAAGAGCTATAATCTCAAATACCAATTCCATTAAAGAACGGGTAAGTGGTTACAGAAGGAGGGGATAAGATAGAGACATTTTGATATTTTAAGGTATAACTGAAGAGTATCTGTCAATTAATCTATCTTCCTGTCTACTTACTATGTCTTTGGTAAGAGATATGGATAACTTGATAACTTGAAAAATCAAATTAGAGAACCATAAAGAACTTAGGGGTCATATAATCTCTTTTTCCCCTCATTAATACAGGAAGAATCTGACACAAAGGAGGTTTGTATCACATGAAAAGCAAATTTATAATACAGTATAAGATAGAATATAAGTCATCTGAATCTTAATCCACTGCTTGTTCTTAAGTTAAGGATAATTATTTACTAGCTTATATATTTTAATACTAATTCTGCTTTTATTAAACTGCTGACCTATAGGAAGGAAATGCCCAAAAAGGAAATGTCAGTAAGTAAATTTTTTATATTAAAGATCATTGTAAACCAAAAGATAGATCTCAATATAGTGTTTTCTTATCCAATAATCTTATTTCAGGGCTGCAGTAATGACATATTAATGCCATAGGAGACCTAATGGAAGCAGATGATTATTGTTTTAAAAAGATTTTATTAATATATTTGAGAGAGAGAGAGAATGGGGGCAGAGGGAGAAGCAGACTCCTGGCTGAATAGGGAGTGGGGTTCGATCCCAGAACCCCTACATCATGACCTGAGCCAAAGACAGGCACTTACCTGACTGAGCCACCCAGGCCACCCCCTATTATTTAATCATGGTAAAAATAAACATAACGTATGAGATCTGTGCTCTTAACAAATGTTTAAGTGTACTGGAAAGTGCTATTAACTATAGACACAATGTTGTACAGCAAGTCTCTGGGACTCTTTCCTCTAAAAGTTTATACTCATCTCGGGGCACCTGATTGGCTCAGTTGGTTAAGCGTCAACTCTTGATTTTGGCTGAAGTCATGATCTCAGGGTCGTAAGTTCGAGCCGCACGTCGGGCTCTGTGCTGGACATGGAGCCTGTTTAAGATTCTCTCTCTCTCCCTCTGCCTCTGCCCCTCCCGCTGCTTTCATGCTCTCTCTCTCAATAATAATAATAATAATAATAATAATAATAATAATAATAATAATAATGAATACATAATAAAACTTTATACCCATTGAATAGCAGCACCTTCGTTGCCCATCTCTCCAGTCCCTGGCAACCACCATTCTGCTTTCTGGGCATTCGCCTAAATTTTGCCCAAAGTTTCAGCATGTTTCCACTTGTTTTCTTCGTTTGCTGCTCCCTCTGTCTTGTGCAGGGGTAGGGGCCACAGTCAGACACTCTGATATCTTCTGTGAGGGTAGCAGGGGCACAGAAGTAATGGAGCCCATGCTCCTGAAAACCCTCGTGTCCCACAAAGTTGCACATTAGAAATAACTGGGCTTATGGGGTTAACAGAGCTAGTGGCAGATTATTTAAATCCCATGTAAGTTTGTCAGCAGAGCACCAGCATCATGATCATTTGTGCCTGGGATGGTATTGTGACCAGCATAGACAGGCAGGTTTGAGTGGCCACAGGTTGACCCTGCAGGTACCACACACGTGCAAGGGTGGCAGTCTGTCTGTGTCAACCACACGCGGGCGCAGGATTGACCGGGACCCGGGCGCCTGGGTGGCTCAGTTGGTTAAGTGACTGCCTTCGGCTCAGGTCATGATCCTGGAGTCCCGGGATCGAGTCCCGCATCAGGCTCCCTGCTCAGCAAGGAACCTGCTTCTCCCTCTGATCCTCCCCCCTCTCATGTGCTCTCTCTCTCTCTCATTCTCTCTGTCTCAAATAAATAAATAAATAAATAATCTTTATAAAAAAAAAAAAAAAGGATTGACCAGGACCCAAATCTCTAGCCAGTGGGTTGGCTTTAAGGTGGGCCCATCAGGCAGTGCCACCTGCTACAGCTGACAGCCAGGACCAAGTGCTGGGCCCTGAGAGTTAAAAAGGGTGGATGCCTTAGCAACTTGGAAAAGTAGGCGGGGTCCAACTATGGGTTGCCTCATAGACTATACCAAGGATTATTATTATTTTTGAAAATTTTCTTATTCCTAAGTGCTTTGGGCAACACTGAAGGCAGATAGGAGGCATAGGTCATGAGCACACTGAAATTCCAGAAAGATTTCTCTGTGAAGCATTGTTGAGCAGTAGATGATGGAAGCAGGTTAGGGATGGCAGCTTTTGCGTCTCTCCCCTGGGATGTGGTAGAACTTACACTTTGGTGGTGGCAGTTGAGGTGGGGGACAGCAGAGGGACAGAAGCATTCTTAGGAGTCAGAAATCAGCAGAGCTCAGGGGTGGGTTGCATGTGATGAGGGAGAGAGTGAGCAGACAAGGTGACTCAAGGGCCTTGGTTTGCATAACAAGACACATGAAGTAGTTGCTTGCTGAGAGTGGACATTGGAAGAGAACTGGGTCTTGAGAGAGGGTTGGAATGAGAGATGACAAGAACTATCTTGGGCATGTTGGGAGGGAGGTATCTCTGAGACTTTTGAGAGGCAATGCCCAATCAAGAGTAGGTTAATTCTCATGGTGTTCAGAGGAGATTGGTCATTTGGACACATGACAACTGAAGCCATGGCTTGGGTGACCTCCTATGGAGACAGGAGAGGATGAGAGTTCACACTTATAAATGGAGATGGAGAGGGAGAAGTACGGTGGTGAGAGGTTTGTGATGGAAACCAGAATGGAGGAGATAATCAGAAGTATCCAAGCCCCGAAATAGTCATGTTGTTGATCCCGGACTTAAATGGTGTTGTGTAGAGTTGTGGTAAATCACTGTTGGGCTGTTGGCCTAATGATAAGCTGAGTCTGCATTAGAGGCACTGGGGACTTAGGATAGGAATCAGAAGCTTGACTTCATTTTGCAAACATTAAGAACCTTCTGTATGCTAATCACCATACTCATTTTGAGTTCAGAGTTTGCAGAATATTAAATCCATTTAATTATAGCTCAACAGGAGAGATTTAAAAGAAAAAAATGGTCATGGATTGTAAAAAGAACTATACACAATTTTACAAGATCAAAAAAGTTTTATAGATATTTGAATCTGAAAGCTGTAGATGAAACAGACTCATGTTGATGCTATTTTACATTCAAAATCAATTAAATAAACAGAAAACCAGGATTCTCACATGTTGTGGCTAATTCATGAATTTCAAATATTTTTTAAATGATTTACAAGTGTTCATGTGAAAAACAAAATAATTTTCAATCAAGTAGAATGGCAGATTACCAGAAGAGGTTAATACCAATTACGATAACGTTAATACCCATGAATATATGAGAAAATATTGATTTTCCAGGTACTTATTTAAAGATATAATTTCTACAACAATTAAAGCAGTGTAATTATATTTATTCCAAGGAGAAATAAGGCCACTTGGTAATTCCAATTTAATATCTCTTACAAATTATTATAAGCTTTCTGACAACTAGAAATCTCTACTATATTTGTAAGGAAAATGGGGGCCTTGGATGGGAAAGGTCAGAACTCTTACAGTACAGGCATAGAACTTGAACTTCTTGGTACTTCGGATGTTTTAGAGTGTTACTGTCCTATTTTACACAAAGTAGCACTAGAATGTGATAGTATCTTTCTCTTTTACACAAATCAAAGCATTGTAGTTGGGAAAGGAGGGGAAAAAAGAATTCCTTGCATAGAATCATAAAGTCCTTGCACCATGAACTGAAAACTATGATTGTTAGCCCAAGAAAATAATGTGTCTTTGGCTCAAGTCTTAACTTCACACAATGAGCCAAATAGCCTGCCATCAAGTGGGAGTATTCCTTGGTTGGATTCCTACTCCCCTTCTAGTACTCAGCTCTAAAATGATCTTTAAAATATTCCTGAGAGTCTGACAAATTTTAGGTTAGCAATTGGCTAAAACTTTACGAGAGAGTAAGCAACAGTATTGAAGATGCCATGAGTGGTGCATGCCACCCTCTGCACCTTACCAGCCCTCACCAGCCCAAGCAGGGACTCCTGCTCTGAGGGCACACATCAGGGGAAATAGTTGAAGCTGGAGCCAGAAACTGAAAGAAAGCTTGGGAATTGCCTCCTTCCCAACAAAGAGCAACGGGATCAACCATTTGCTTCATCTCACTCCTGACATTCAGTTGTTCATCCATTAATGTATTCACCACATTCTACCAAAGGGCCCGCGTGGATGAATTCAATCCTGCCCTAACCCTCTGTAGGAGATATAGCCCCACGAACAGATACAGAAGGAGCTGTATAGCTAGATGGCAACTTAGAGTTCAGAAGGCACTTTCACATCCACAGATTATTCTTGTTTTTAAATATTTGTGTACAGGGATGCCTGATAAATACGTATAATGAATGTACTTACAATTTCATTTCATACAACCTTTATAATAACAAATTGTGATAGGTATTATTATCATGCTGATTTTGCACATGAGAAAACGGGGTCTGGAGAGAGTAAGTGGCTGAGCTATGGGCACATAGTTCATGGACGTCATTTTAGATCTCACACTCAGGCAGTCCAATTCCAAATCTAATCTAAGTTATTCTCACTTTATATTACACTATTCCTGAACTTGGGGAATAATGTGACATGCACATGCTAGTGTTCGCTGGGGTTTTAAGTAATGTAAAAAACTGTAATAAGAAATGTGATACAGATTATGAAATACTACCATTCAATTTTTTATGAATATATGTTAATATTCTAATTTATAGATAATATTTTTAGTCACCTGCTAAGTAAAGCACATATAACTAGAGATGCTGAATAGTTCTGTAAGTCTTCCTCTAAATAATAAAATGGTGAAAACTCAAAATAGCCCAGTAAGGCATTTATGATTTTGCTTACTTAGTATTTATTGCAAATGTTAAAATGATCATGGTTAATAACAATGTGAGGCTTTACAGAATATCTTGGAAGGTCCATTATTAGTATGTTAAATGAAAGTATGAGAGAAATCCTTACTGTCATTTTAAGACATGAAAATTAAATTGCCATGCCTTGTTACAAATCCCTGTCTATGATCAGAACTCTGATGTGCCTTGAGAATCAATGTTGCCTACATAAAACCCCTTTAGGGAGGAAATGCACATCTGTGTCACTAAGGGTTAGCAGGAAACAGGAAAAGTCATATATATCTACTGGTTTTAGCTTCAAATGTGTGGTGGTGATGATGATGATGATGGCAATGACCATGATGATTAGCACAACTAGGGCCAAGCACAAATTATCCATAACCTACCAAAGATTTCTCTAAGCCCATAAAATAGAGAGATAATAGTTGTGATTTTTTTTTCCAATTTCATCTTCTGATCTCCATTTAAAACAATATTTTTGGTATTGTTGACACACAATGTTACATTAATTCCAGATGTACAACATAGTAATTCAAACTTCTTTATACATTATGTTGTATCTTTGATAGAAAAATATCAGCATTTATTCATTTTAAGAATCATGTCCTTTGGCAATAATTACTAAGGAAAGTGAGTTTGGGTTTTAGAAACAACAAGGTCATGAATGGACCCAGAAGTGCCAGAGCCCTGATTAATGCATATCACTAAGTAAAAGAAGCCAGTCTGAAAAGGCTACTTACTGTATTATTCCAAGTCTATGACGTCCTAGAAAAGGCAAAACTATAGAGACAGCAAAAAGATCAGTGGTTGCCAGGAGTTGGGGTGGAGGGATGAATAGATGGAGCACAGAGGATTTTTAGGGCAGTGAAAGCAGTCTGTATGATGCTGTACTGATGAATACATGTTATTTTATATTTGTCCAAAGCCATGCAATGCACAACACCAAGAGCAAACCCTGATGTAAATTATGAACCTTGGATGATAATGATGAGTTAACATAGGTTCATTGTAACAAATGAACTACCTGCTGGGGATGTTGTGTGGGGGAGGCTCTGTATATGTGGGGGCAGGGGGCACATGGGAAATTTCCATACCTCCCTCTCAATTTTATTGTAAACCTAAAACTATTCTAGAAAAATAAAGTTTTAAAAAATAATTTTAGAAATTGAGAGTTATTTTGGGGCGCCTGGGTGGCTCAGCCACTGAAGGGTCTGCCTTCAGTTCAGATCATGATCCTGGGGTCCTGGGTTTGAACCCTGCATTGGGTGAGGAGTCTGCTTATCCCTCTCCCCCTCCCTCTGTGTGCTCTCTCTCTCTCTCTCTCTTTCTAGCTCTCACTCATTCTCAAATAAATAAATAAGATCTTAAAAAAATTAGTTATTTTATCATGGAATTAACTAATATGAGTAGAGGGGGAATATTCAACAGCAATACTCATGATCTAAATATCCATGGCAGTTCTGAGAACCATGTTAAAGCTATAGTGCATTCTCTACAGAAAGTCTTGTGGGCTCCTTTGGTATATGGTTGCCTTGTCTTACTTACATTAATAAGTTTCTTGGCAATATCTGGAAGTCACTATTTCACCATTGCATTGTTGTCTTCATTTTTTGTAGTAATAGAGTGTTTAGTATTTTGTTTTCAGTAAAATTTATTGGCAGCTTGCCTTGTTTGACAGAATCATTGAGTCAAAAACATTTCCTAAGCAGATGCTTCGAAAAGCAAAGTATTATGTTGCTCATTTTTCTTCTGTCTGCAGTGACATTTCTCAACTAATTGCATTGTATCACTCTTACCAACCTCACTAAAATGCATTCAGCCCATTTACCTAAAATTTGGAGAATATTCATGTAATTCTGCCTCAAATAACTCTGCTAGAAAATTCATATGATGTTTAATTTCACTTTAATTCCAAAGCGAATGAAAGTGTCTAGTTGGGGTGATGTTTGAAATGTTAAACCTTGAAAGGCAGGGTAGATAAATATAATAAAATTGATGTTAAATTCTTAGGAACAGATGTAATGGAAATTGAGAGAGTTCATAATTTGAGCTCCTAACTACATTAATGCTCAACCTGTAAACTATCAGGGCTATGGAATTCTACATAATCAGTAATGTTAATAAGTTATTAAGAACATTAGTTATATTAAAATTAAATATAATCATATGGTAAGCTTTCCAGATGTTTTAGTTAAAATTCTATTGACTATTCTCAGAATTACATAATTATCCATCCTATATGAGACTTGTTTTAGAATTGGACTGGACGAGGGGCGCCTCGGTGGCTCAGTCATTTAAGAGTCTGACTTTGGCTCAGGTCATGATCCCAAGGTTCTGGGATCGAGTCCTGCGTCAGGCTTCCTGCTCAGTGGGGAGTCTGCTTCCCCCTCTCCCTCTGTCTCTACCTTCCACTCATGCTCTCTCTCTCTCTCTCTCTCTATTAAATAAATAAAATATTTTAGAATTGGACTGGATGATAGGTAACATATAATCATGTCTTGTTTCCTGCCATTTACCCCTTTCCTTAAGTCCTTGAGATTGATCTTCTGAATCCACCGTACTACTGAAATTCTTCTCCCTTTATTAAAAGGTATTTTCTAATGAAACCTTCAGTGGTTATCTCCACTCTGCATCCCTTGATGTCAGTGTAGAATCAGGCCATCTTGAACATCCCTATAGTCAAGAAACCCTTTCTGTCAGCTTTAATTGCACTGAAATTATGTTGTTTTTGCCATTTGTAAACCTACATTGTACAAATAGTTCAACAAATGCTTACTGAATTATTTTTAAGATTTAGCAGCACAGGGGCACCAGGGTGGCTCAGATGGTTAAGCGTCTGCCTTCGTCTCAGGTCATGATTCCAGGGTCCTGGGATCGAGCCCCATATCAGGCTCCTGGCTCCTGGTTCAGAGCCTGCTTCTCCCTCTCCCTCTGCCTCTGCCCCTGCTCATGCTCTTTCTCTCTCTGTATCTCTGTGTCTCAAATGAATAAATAAAATCTTAAAAAAAAAAAAAAGATTTAGCAGCACAAAATTAAAGACTGTATGATCTGCGTCTTTGAAGTATTTAAAATCTAACAGAAGGATACATGGTAGAGTAGATGCTCAATAAATATTTGCTTGGGGAATAGATTAGTAATGAATAAAGAATTAATTGATGACAGATGGATTTTACTAAGCAGGCCCTGATCTTTCTATTGCCAAATGCATTGGAATTCAGTGGCCATATTATTAACTGCCTTACCATCATTCCATCCATTTTGAGTTATTTTTCCTTTACTTCTGGGACACATTCCCATGGTTTCCTTTCTTCTACTCTGGATGCTCATTTGTTGCTCCCTTTATCCTGATTGGCCTTGGATCTTCTCTACTTAGTAAGGAGATGGTTCTCAGACTATCCTTTGAGCAAACTAGCCCTATTATTCCAATTACCATAAAAGTGTCAAGAACCCTCCAAATGTTTATTGCAACCATAATGTCTGTTCTGAGTTCCAACAAATATATTCAACGCTCAACTCAATGTCTCCACACAGGTTAACATGGATACTTCACAAATTAACATGTCCAAACCCCAAATCATCACATGTACAATAAAGCTGTCCCTTTTGTAGGGCTGCATGTCTTCAAAGGCACCATTTCTAGTGACATCGTTGCCCAAGTCATATTTCTCCCCTCAGTCGCTTTTTATATCCACCAGTAAGTAAGGTTTCCTATATCTCCCTCATATTTGGTTCTTTTCATCCTCACGACCACCCCCTGTTCCAAGCCCACTGTTCTGTCGTGTTCTGTCGTGCATTTGATCACCCACAGCTGCCAACCAGTCAGTCTTAATTCTCTCGTAACATCACCTTCCCCGTAACTCCTTGTCCCATACTACCAAGGGTGGATCATTTAAAAATCAATTCATGACCACTTTCTCTACCAATTGTATTTAATGCCTTCATATTCTCAGCCTATAAGCATAGACCCCAGTCTACGTCTCAGCCTTGCTTTGGAACTCTCATCCCATTTTTATGCTCTTCTTCATTTTTTGTGTCTGGTGTCTCAAACACACTGTATTTTTGCTACCCGAGGACCCCCATAAACACTGCCCAGAATGTTCACTCTCTCTTCACCATGGTACTTGATTTCTCTTCTCACCTATCTTCCTGCTTATGCTTCAACTCTCAAGTCCAAAATAGAGTTTGTAGGGAGACTAAACTCAACCAATCCAATGTTTGACATGAGGGTCTAGGAACACTTACACTGCCTTTTTAATGTGTCTTCCCTGGAAGATGAAAATCTGGAATCATGACATCCTGGTAGTTACTGCCCCCCCAGGGGCTAGAAGATGGACTTGAATGTTGGCAGTATTCAATCAATAAGCATTTCTACTGAAGTAAGACTGATTAGCTTGAATCTCATATAATTTACCAGAACATGGTATCTTAACTCTCAGTTTATTGTGTTTTCCATATTCACTGACATTTCTTAATAAATTCACATCCCTATAGAAATGTGTCAAATTAGAGAATTAGGGAACAGTTTCTCTGAAGTTATCACTAGTTCACTGGAAATGTGAAATTCACATTTCTCTGATGAATTAAGAATAGAAAATCAGGGCGCCTGGGTGGCTCAGTTGGTTAAGCGACTGCCTTCAGCTCAGGTCATGATCCCAGGGTCCTGGGATTGAGTCCCGCATCGGGCTCCCTGCTCTGTGGGGAGCCTGCTTCTCCCTCTCCCACTCCCCCTGCTTGTGTTCCCTCTCTCGCTGTGTCTCTCTCTGTCAAATAAATAAATAAAATCTTTAAAAAAAAAGAATAGAAAATCAGTTTCACAGGATTGGACAGGCTATTATTTTTATCGATTTAGGGTTTGAAAAGTCTCAATAAAGTATAAAATGGGATGAAAGAAAATGCACTGAAAAAATGTATATGTGTGACAAGTGATGCTTTAATTTTTTTTTTTTTTTTTATCAAACTAATAAGTTTTGTGAAACTATGAAGAGATGTGGGGCATATGGGAGAAGCCATGGAGGAGAATTGTTTTGAACTTGATGATAAGAGAAGATGACAGAGGTAAGAAAAACGGGACCTTCTCTCCTCGTGAGAGTGATGGGAAAAATCAGAGGTGAGAGCTGGTATTTTGTGTCCATGGCAGGCAACGGAAATGAGTTTAGTTGAACAGAGGTACAAGCTTCAGTGTATTGAGAAGTGGGGCAGGTACGATGAGGACATAATTCATGAGGAGTTTCTTAGGGTCAGGGTGAAGGATTTGGAGGTGCTATGGGAGCACTACTGAGTTACAGAGATGATGAAAGACAGCTCTAGTTATTCATTAGGTTCAGCAAGAAACACACTAGAAGAAGGACTGGCTGATGTTTGTGGCCATTTAGTAAGGAAAAAGGAAAAAAAAATACAGAATCTACAATAATAGCGAATTCAGTTAAACCTAAGGAAAAGGACCTTAAGAATGATGTGATTTAATCCTGGAATAAGCTTTCAAGTGAGACTATGACATCTAGGTCCCCAGAGACCTGCCTGGAAGCAGACGCCTGCATGATGTGATTTTCTGGGAGCCTTTGAATCCTGAGATTGGCATCCTGGCCAGTAAACCACTGTTGCCAAGGTAACTTAACAAAGTGCCCTGGTCATCTCAAATTTCTAGAGCACTGGAATGTCCCCAAAGGGTTATCTGGGCAGCCCCTGAATAAGAAGGACTTGGCTAGAGTGTGTCTTGAAATAGCTGCAGAAATATGCCCAAGACAGCCTTCGTGATCATTGTCAATCAAGATACTGACAATATTGTGCAGATAATGTGTGGGAAACACTTATTTTTCTATTTCTCTTAAAATTTATTTCATCCAAGAAAGGAGAAATTAGAGATTTAGCCCATTATATGCACTCTCCAATAACAGCTTGCACTCATAATAGTGTCCTCTGAGGGGAAGGCAATACACTCGCCAAAATGGCCCTGGATTTGCGGTTGTGTGTTTACACCCCTAATGGTTTGAGAAAGCATATCCAAATAACAAAGGAGAAAAATAAATTATATAATTAGCAATATCGGTCTGTTTTCTTATTAACCATAATAGCATCATATTAAACTCATCTGTCTTTGCTGTATTAGAGCCTTACCAATAATACATCCGTAAGAGCATCTGCTCCATTCGAACCCCACTTCTTGGAGAAATGAGTATCATGCTTATTCGATTCACATTTAAAATATAAATATATTAAAAACATAAAATCAGTGAAGTTACACTTCATGACTTTGTGAAGGGACTTGGAGTCCTCATGATGATCAAGGCAATGCCTGCAGAGCAGGTTCATGGTCTGTCCTGTGGTCTCAGTGCTTCAGGTATCTCTGCGGTCAGCTCGCAGGGACAGACAGGGTCCTGTTTCTACCATCTCTTCTAGTTTGATCCTGAGACATCTGAGCATATGGACAGCAGGCTGACCTCTGACGGCTTTTCACTTCCACACCAAAATGTGCGGGGCTTCATGAGAATTGTTTTGACTCTATTATCAATCTGCTCTTCTTTTGATAAAACTAATGTGTCCAAAATAAGCCTTAAACCTCACATGCTGCTATTATCCTTATTTTAGATTTAGTTCTCCTTTCCCAGCGCCATGTTACCACTTGATCTTTGCTCTAGGGATGTCTCTATTTACAGCAAAATATAGGTGATTACTGGGGAAAAAAACAACAACAAAGAATCCCTGTCACTTACTCTAACTTTGTCTTCACACAAATCAAAAAGCCATTTGTCTCTCTTATTGAATTTGAGTTGAAATAGCTGTGATATGGGGATTAGTTCTTTAATTATTTTTCACCCATTCCATCAACTTGTATCCAGCAGGGTACACATGGTGCTTTCATTATGGACACTATCAAAAGTGGAAATGGAAACTAGTAATTATTTTCTTCAATGCATGGAGTTCATATCATCTCAAGAATCAAGAGGCCCTTATCTTGATCTGTTTTTGTACCTCTTGGTAAAATTAACCCAGTACCAGCTGTCCCCCAGTTCCTAAGAATCTATGAAGGGGAATCCAAATGTCCATAGAGGAATATGAGGATGGATCTTCACCTGTTCCTGCGGTGATGGACTACAAAGGGTATCCGAACTTGTCCCTTTAAGCTACTAAAAGGCAAACACTCAGAAAGGGTAGACTCACCTGGACAAAGGTGACAGCACCTTGCCACAACATTCCTGCTCATGTAACAACAAAATACACTGGTTGTCGTTCCCGGTGCCACCTTGGGAGTGGGCTGCATTCTTGGTCTCATCCACCAATGCTGTCCTGGCCACCATCTGGCTCATCCTACCTGTGAATTTGGTCTTGTTTTTTACTTACGACTATCGGCTGGAGTAGTGTTTCTACGCCATCACCATCTAACGAATCATCAGAGAAGATGTACAAATGGTAGATACTACTTAGAAAAAGCGCCTCAACGCCCATCTATTTCTGGAGATTGCTATCAATTCCCAGGCAGGGGCGTGGTTGAGAGAATGACTCCTTGGCCTGCCACATGAGCTAATCCCAGCTAGGGCCTGAACCCATCCCAACAGTCCAATCACAGACCACTTCCAGTCTCTCCAAGTACATTGCTTTGATTTTTTTCAGCCCACCACACCTGTTCACTAGAACCCCCCAAAGACTTTCTTAGATGCGTCCTTTCTTTCACTTCATGACATGAGAGGCTAGGACGTTCCTACCAAAATAACATTAACTAAGAATATTATTCCCTATCAGGCTTTGCAGGGCAATGTAAGTGAAATAAGGCTGATCTTTTTCTTAGCGGGAATGTGTTATTATATTACATCCACAAGTGATATTTGAGAAGTCTAAATGCTGCTGGTCCTCACGTGTGGATCCTGTTTTCAAATAATAGCGAAGAACCAGAATCTCTTCTAATGCCTGTAACTAAGTTTGGCACCTCTGAAAGTTACATTAATAATATCTTTCAGACTTCAGGGCAGCTATTAAAATATTGTTTCAGCAGAGTTGGTTCATGCTACTAGAATAGGCCCAGCGGAGCAATTAAAAAAAAGAAATATCTTTATATTTTGAACAAAGTTTTTAGGCATTTTCAGGGCTAAGAATACAGAAAGAGGTAAGTATGAGGTCTCCAAGCTACAAAAGGTTTTCCCTTAGGTTAGGAGTTCCTACCAGGAAATATGGGACCCCTGAAGCCTCAGGGCATTTGGGAACACCCCAAACTGCAAGCACACTTTTCTGCTCTATCCCCAAAGAGATAGTACTGCTGTATTCCTCACATTCCCACTGGGTGGTCTCCAACAATGGAGGTTAAAGCATCGTCTATGAAGTAATTTAGAATTTTTTGAATCTCTGCTTTTCCACTTTCAACTTACATGACCTTGAGGAACAAATTTCTTAAGGAAAACCAGACCCAGTATTCTGCTATCTTCTAATAGCATTGTGAAAACTAAGTTTAGACTGTAAATGTTACATGCTCAGCATCTAGTCTGGCTCACGGTCAGGAGTCTGTAAATATAGATTTGTAGTAATTCTTGTATTTGCTACTCTTAGAGAAGTTCCGTAAGTCAGAAGATGATTAGGGCTCAGATCCTGAGGGGCTCCCACTTTGAGGGTTAGACTTCATTTCTATTGCAAGTCAAATATTTTGCAGTCCTGGAGGTAAGAGTAGATCATGAACACATAAGAGCTCCTTTCCAGCCCCAGAAAATCACCATGCCTTCTGCCCTCACCCCCCAAAAATAATAAGGGCTATTTTCAGAGGTAAGAACCCCAGTAATGTTCTCAGAGAGAGGGGAGGTTATCTGCCTGAACCCAAGCGTGTAGAGTTGATGAAGATGGGGACTATATAAGAGAACTTCTGGGCTGTCTGTTTATCAACAGTGACGGGGGTGAATTCTGAGTCTGGTGGATGCTGACTGGCCAAAGGTAGGGTCCGATTGCTCACATGCCCCCGATGGCAGAGATTTACAAAAGTTTGCACTGCTCCCAATGACCTTGTCCCCTGTCTTCCCTAACACAAATTAATGGGTGGCATCTTTGTCAGCTAACCTTGGCTTAGGGTATTTCTTCATGATGTTGCCCTATCCTGGCACCAGCCACAGCCATGGGTACCCCACCCTTGGCTGAGGGGAGTTCTTACAGAGAAAGCAGAGACCTGCTAAGTGGGTCTATGATACCTACTCATATAGGCTATTGAATGTTTCATCATAGTGTATCATGAGAGCTTTCCATTATCTCTAAAAGTATATAAGGGAAAATTCTAAGGGGAATTAAGTAAACAAAACAAAACAAAACAAAACCTAAATCACCACATTTGGATAGTTCTTGTAAAATTAAACGTTGATATTTTTCCTAATTATATTTTTAATTAAACACTAAATGTCTATTTTACAGCATTTAATGTTTTATCATGGTCTTAAAATTTCATATAAAATACATTGATTGAACACCTTTTCTTTTAAAGACTTGTGGTAAAATTCAACTTTCTTTTTTTCACTTTTCCAATACAAACAGTCAACTTTGCATTTGCTGTAGGAGATCAGATAAATGGTTTCGGGTAATGTGCATTTCTGCCATTCAGAGTAATACACAAAATAATTTTTGTGAATAGCAGACTGATTAAAGACCACGGTTTAGGAATCAGACAGGTCTAGATTTGTATACTCTTTTGTCTGCTTACTAACTGATGTCCCTTAGGAACATTTTTAACCTGCCTCAACCACTTTGCTCATCAGGGAAATGGCAATTTAAAATCTATTTACAGAGTGTTTGAGGAGCTTCAGTTGTCTGGTACAAATGGAACTTACTACTATGAGTAGCACCCAGCAACACTTTGATGGATCACGTTCACATCTAACAGTTTAGGATAATGTTGGGGGCTATATATAAGGATTTGATCTTAATACTTCCTTTTTCTTTTTTTTTTAATTTTATTTATTTATTTGAGAGAAGAGAGACAGAGCATGAGAAGGGTGGAGGATCAGAGGGAAAGGGAGATGCAAACTCCCCACTGAGCAGGGAGCCCGATGTGGGACTCGATCCCAGGACACTGAGATCATGACCTGAGCCGAAGGCAGATGTTTAATGAACTGAGCCACCCAGGCACCCCGATCCTAATTCTTTCACATCATTTACAAAGTAGGAATGATATCCTTCTTCATGTATACATATACACATGTTAGGTGGACATATATGTTATATATAATTAGCATTATATATGATTCATTATATACATTATATGCACACATATTCATATACATGTCATATATAAAGTACACATATATATGTGTTAGATACATACATATAAAATATGTATATACATTATATATGTTATATGTAAAAATATATATATATATACATATATATGCCATATACAAAAACATATGGGGCACCTGGGTGGCTCAGTCGGTTAAGCATCTGCCTTTGGCTTGGGCCATGATCGCAGGGACCTGGGATGGAGCCCTGTGTCGGGCTCCTTGCTCAGCGGGAGTCTGCTTCTCCTTCTCCCTCTGCCCTCCCCTTGGTTTGTGCACTCTCTATCTCTCTTTCAAATAAACTTTAATTTTTTTTTTTTATTATTTTTTTAAAGATTTTTTTTTTAAGATTTTATTTATTTATTTGACAGAGACAGCGAGAGCAGGAACACACGCAGGGGGAGCGGGAGAGGGAGAAGCAGGCTTCCCACTGAGCAGGGAGCCCGATGCGGGGCTCGATCCCAGGACCCTGGGATCATGACCTGAGCCAAAGGCAGACGCTTAACGACTGAGCCACCCAGGCACCCTATATATGGGGTTTTTTTTAAAAGATTTTTAAAGTTTAAAGCGTCTGCCTTCGGCTCA
>NW_023270320.1:37733291-37954992 GCF_011800145.1 Mirounga leonina | reverse complement strand
AAGCCTGCTTCTCCCTCTCCCGCTCCCCCTGCGTGTGTTCCTGCTCTCGCTGTCTCTGTCAAATAAATAAATAAAATCTTAAAAAAAAACCCATATATATTTTTTTCCTTTTCAGAGGTATTTATATTCCCAGAGATCAGGAAGATCTACCAACCACTGAGTTAATTGACATTACTTTTACATAAACCATAAATAATTACATACATTTTTTTCTGTGGAAAGTGTACTTTGCAAATCTAAAAGTAATAATAATTTAGGTTCATTTGATACTAAGTTATGACCTTATATGATGAGAAGGTTTCAGAGATGATGGTACAGCTTATTTTTTGCCTAAAAACCTTTTTCTTCAACCCTTTTTCACTGAGCATAACCTTGTTTTTTATTCTCCCCATTGGATACAATTTGTCAATAGTTTTTTTTCCTAGAATTTACAACAAGTTTTCTAAAGTTTTAAGCATTTCTCTCTCATATTTGGCGAAAATGTATTAAATGTTTCACATGATATATTTAGACTATGCTGTAGATGACTCAGGTATTCCTTGGGATTTTGAATTAGTTAGTATGCCAAATCAATGTTTCATACTTTTTTTCTTGCAACAGTTGATTTCATTTGAAGCAGATCCATGTTACAATTCAGTGCTTTACCATGGCATTTTAGTGCCAGAATCAGGAAAATTATTTATGATTCACTTAGAATACCTGACATCAGCAGTGTCTGTAGAATGATGGTTGAAGGGTGTGCAGAGGTTGTGTGAGGGGTTCCTGGAACTCTGAAGTTAACACTGGGATAAGCAAAGGAAGAGAAGGTGAATGTCCTCACCTCCTCCCAACACGTAGGGTATGGGGAGGCAGACAAAAACAAGAGCCTTCAGATATAATAACTTTCCAGTGAAGGAACAGGTTTGGAAAAAAATCAACAAGCATGTTTGGAACCCACCAACTACATATATACAGAGTCCAAAGTCAGAGAAGAACTTAAACAACAGGCTGCGTTGCTTGGACTTTATTGACTGGAGAAGAGTCCATTGAAGAATTTTGAACAAAAGTGTGACATAATCAAAATCCAACTTTACTATGACTCCATTATTTGTGTGGACTTGTTTGCATGGTGTGGCCCCTGGTCCAGGAGCACGATCACAACCTGGGGGCCTGTTGGAAATGCATGCTCTCAGCCAAACAGAATGAGAAACCCTGGGAGGGGTGCTCGTGCTCTATAACAAGCTCTCCCAGGGATACTGATGAATGATGAATTTGAGTCTTACTGGGTAGTAGATGCAGATACATAACATATCAAGTTTAGGAAAGTTATATGTATCCGACCAATCTGTGGTGGGACATTACATTGCAGTGACCTTATGTAACCTGCCTGGTCGGTTGAAGCCATGCCACTGCTTAGAGCTGCAAATGAAATCTCTAGAGAGCTTTGTTCAGGTGATCAACACTACCTGCTTTGTTGGATTTAAAATCGGTTAGGTTTTATTAATCATTTTTGGTGTTCAGTGGACATATTCCTCTCCTTGTGTTTAAGAGAATACAATCTAAATATACTTTTCCACTGGTGAAAAAAAGGTGGAGAAGGATGGATCGTCTTCATATGAACATGTTGGCTATATATTTGCCTTTAACAATGATTATTTAAATGGAGGGACTCTTCCTTAATCTCTTACAAAATATCAAGGAGGTTGTACCAGCACCCCTACTGAGATTTAGGAGGATACCGGCTCTGTGGAAAGAGTAAACACAGCGAAAGTCAGTTTTGAGTACAAATCCCAGTTAAGAATATTTTATATATGCAGCTCCACACATTTTTTTCATTGACATAAAAGGTCACATATTAAAAATGTATTCTGAGATAATTTAATTCCTCGTCCTCCGAAGTGTGTGTCATAAAGGCAGCTTTGGCATCACCAGTGAGCTTCTTAGAGATGTTGTATCTCAGGCCTCAACTCAGAGAGAGTTTTATAATTTGCATTTTAATTCAATCACTGGGACATTCCTAGACACAATCAAGTTTGAGAAGCATAGCACAGGTTCATTGTGATAATAATAAAAACATAGGAGGTTTCAGATCTCTTGTATTGCTAGAACTACACTGGATGACGTTGTGGTGACCACCATCCTTCCCAAAAGAACTTAGAATCTTTTTGGGAAGGAAAGAAAATATTAATTTATATGGTCATTCAGCTCTTAATATGCATATGTGACTCCAAAATGAGACATAATTCTGGTTCCAAAGAACACGTATTTGTGCAAAGTAAACAAAATATTTATACAAATTTAATATAGGACAGAACTCCTTCATTCTCTAAAAGTGTCATAAACAAAAATAATGTAAGATTTCAGAATGAAGATACCACGTCTGCAGGGAAATCAGTATTTTGGGGAGTGACATTTAAGCTAAGCCTGGAAAAACAGGTAAGTGTCAACAGTGGAGGTGTGACATAGAGTTTTCCAGGTACCAGGTTTAAACTATAGGAAACTAATAGTGAATCAAAGTAGTATACTATATTGTGCTAATCATGGAAAACTGGAGTAAAAGTAAGTGGTTTGAGATAAGAATGATTAGTGGATGGATGGATGGAAGGAAGGCTGGATATAGCTACTATTTTTTCAATATCTAAAATGGGCAAGGTAGGGCATGATGTAATTTAATACTCATGAAACTTTGCAATCTAGTCAGCTCCACTTTATTTGATAAGAAAATTGTACCTTAGAGAGATAGAATAATTTCCTCCCGATCACACATTTTTTTGCAAATGGAAAAGCCCAGATTCAACCTTATAACTCCTTTCTGGGTAGTGGTCTGAGTAACAGAAGTTGATAGTAAAGAAGGGGGCAGGGAGTTGGTAAAGCAATGGACCCAGAAAGAGCCACTTTGAACTCTGGTTGCTGGGCAGGAGTCAGGGGGCTTGTCAGTGACCTGAACACCACAGTTTGGAAAAGCTCAATATTAAAACTGTGATTCTTCATTTTAGTAGTAGCTATAATAGTTGAGGGTTGTTCTATTACATCTGTCTTATTCACATTTTCACAATGAGGTCAGTCAGGCTGGTTTAAGAGACAAAAAGAGACAGGAATATGACAGTGCTATAACTTGTACAGATCACTGGGCAAAAAGAAGTGCAAAATATATGTAAGTGCATTATGGTAGGAGAGGTAAGAGGTAAGGTCTCTCCCATGCAGGTCTTGGGGGTTGAGGTTCTTGAACAGAGTCAACAAGCTTTTGTACCACTGTGTCCCCAGTGGTGGCCAACAGTGCATTGGTCCATAGGCTCTGTCCTGAGTAATCAATAAATACTTGATCCATTGATTGAATTTAGGGAAGGTGTGAATGTCTTAGGGAAAGGCTGCCTTCTTATTTTGATAGAAGGGTTCAATTGCACAGAACAGTCAGGTTTTTCTACCTAAGAATTCATACTACTGTCCATTATGAACTCCAAGAGATAGAGACAAATTGACAATTACTAAGAGAGCATGTGGATTCAAAATGATATATGGATGCACCTTTGAATTAATAAGCATTCGGTCTTATGCAGCTTTTATATCTGCACATTTTAGTACAGTAAAAATATATGTTTATTGTGATAACCTAGAGATATTACAGACCCCAAAGTACTCTCTGGAACATTGTGCTTAATACAGTTATAATGGTAAGCTATAATATTATTCAAATTAGTTGATGACATGTCCAATATTTTAACTTGCCATAATGACCTTTGATTAGTGACATTTCTGACTATGACACATAACGGATACTTTATTCCACATGGATTAAAACATCTGATTGCACTTCTAATGTTCAAATGATGGATTACCATTTGTACTCAAGCCTCTTGCTGCAGTTTGATCTGATCTTCCTATCCTCAATACTCAGGACACATTTTCCAGGTTTATAAGCTTATAGCTGGATGATATGGGGAAATGTTTGACTCATAGTTGTTCTGAGTCTGTCCCTGCTGGTAGAAGCTCTGCTACCCTGTAGAAACTGGGCCTTATGGTGATGATCGGTGACTGTAACCTATTTCTTTATATACGTTGCTTCCAAGTACCATATAAATGGCAAGAATAGCAAACTCAAACTGGGATCTGAAGACCTCTTAAGAGTCTTCCAGTTCTCTGTGCCTAGATTTTAATTCTGCGTTTTCATTTTATGATTATATAACTCTATGTAACTGTATAATGTATTAATCAGCATGGCCACCAGATTTGTGTTGTGTTTAAAATTCCACAGGCTATAAGTAGCACTACTTTAATATCTCCAGGCTAATGAGAAAAAGATGCAAGTGAACTTGCCATGTAAACAACACATCTGGGCCAAAGGAAGGCGCATTATTATCAGTGTTTCCTATGGAAGAGACTTTTGCCATATTTTTAATAGCGTTTCATCAGAGTATTGTGGGAATGTTAAAGGATATTGATAGTAATAGTAATAATATTATCAATGATGATGATTTGTGCCGGAAGAGTCAGTTTTGAGTAGCAATTTATTACTTAAAAATCATCACATTAATAATGTTTTCAAAAATTCTTATTTACATAGTTTTGTCTGCATTTAATGTATTTGCATGTTTTATAGTTGTACACAAGCTGTAAGCATTCCTAATTTTATAATCGTATGATTCTAAGATCACAATTTGAACACCAAACTAATCAGTCCATGAATCCTTGAAAAATGTTTTGTTTTAGAAGAGGCCAAAACACTGTTAGAGCTCATTGGTTATGAAAGAGCCCTGATCCAAATATTCGATTGTCCCTTCACATATCTCTCATTATGTAGATAATTGAAGATACTGTAAAGTGTAGATAATTTGAGTTGCCAGGCATACTGTGACCATTGTCTCCAGGTAAGTGTCATTGAACTTCTTTTGTTTTGATAACTTCCTGCTACCATTCTTCTATCCTTATCTCATTGAAATGTCAACTACAGCTTTAAGAAATTGGCTGTCCTTTAGGATCTCCATGATTCTGATGCTCTCATGAATACATACAGCACTGAAAAGTACATTAGAAAATTTCTAGGGCAATGAGTCCATTTCACAAATGAGGAAAATTAGATCCAGAGAGAGATTAGGTTGCTCAAGATCAATGGCCAGCTAGAATCCCTATCTAGGATGTGACATCAAGCAGGTGTCATTAGTAATGTTGATGAAGTTATTTATAAGATAGCGGTTACATAATCAAAGAACCAAATGTCAACATGAATTAGGTAATAGTCAAATAAAACGGTCTTCTTTCAAACTTGATGTCATGATGACATCAATCCTTCAGGCTCTGACCTCCTACATACTGTCTTCCTCTATTTTTCTTTTTCTCTCTTTTTTTTTAAGAGCTGATTTCTAGTTATTCTTTTTTAGAACTAGAGAATCTAGAATTTTTCAATATGAATTTGGTAGCATTTTATTGAATTTGTTTTCTGTCCTGCGTGTTCAATGTTTCAGAATCTTTATAGGTTTTCCCCACTGTAAAGTGATCACTATGTTCAATATTTCATAGCCCTTAATACTTTGCTAATTTGGCAAAGGGGGTATGCAAACTTCTGGAAATCAGTTTATGCGTCCTCCCCCTCCCCCCTATTAGGTTTCATTCACAAACATATATTTCCAGTTTGGGAAAGAGTGGTTCAAGAACTTTTGTCAACTTCAAGAAGGTTGTAGAATTGGAAGAAATTTTTTCTCACAGATTTCAAAATAATCTATTATTTGTTTCTTAAGCATAATATTGATTAAATCAAATTGGAGTCCACCAAATATCCAAGTCAGGCTCTACTGGGTGGGCGATGAGCATATTAGGAAGTTATTAGCAGTAGTCCGTCTAACTAGAAATCAAAGGTTGGTCATGCTTTTCTTTTTCTAGAACCAACTGCCCTGTAGTAGATGTGACACAATACCACAAGAGCATGAAACGAATCATCTTTTATAGGTGTGACCTAAAGCACTCAATTTAAAACAATGCTTTTCTAACCAGAACCTTCTCTAATGCAGCAGTTGGGGATATTGTGAAACTTCTAATTCTGAATCAGTATATTTGGGGGGAAATCTGAGTCCGTGTTTCTAATGAGTGTCTGATGTGTGGCTCCTCATCTCCCATATGTTGAGTGTGAAAAATTAACACTTGTATTTGTTGAAAAGTAAATTCTAAAGGAATAACTAAGTGAAAGAACCAACCCAACAGTGGACAAGTTAAGTGCTAAATACAAAGTCTTAAACTATAAACATGTGTGTAGAACACATAGTAATTTTTTTTTTTTAGTTGAACATAGGATACTTCCCCTTCTTAAGAATTTATCAGGACAACCTCTGAAAGTGAGACGTGTCCTGGCATTAGAAATAGAAATCCATAAGTGCATGGATATACATATTAAATGTATTTATGTCCTACAAATTTCACAAAGGTAGGTGCACCTAAATTACTAATAGGCCTGAAAATATTGATTTTTCTATTTTCTGTCTGCTAGTATTTAAATTTTGTGGGTCTATAATATAGTATTAACAGGGACAAAGATAAACACGATCACACAGTATTGCATTTAATACATAAAATAAGAAATTCCCCTGGGTTATAAATCTTTTCAGTCATAATTTAAAACATGAATCTATGTTAATAAATTGCTACCTAAGTTTACTTTATAAACCATAACTAGCATGCAACAGACATTCTAACTCTGTATTGTGGTGAGCCACAATTATGATTAAAAAGTCAATTATTTTGATTAAAACTCATTTTCTTAATATACAGGAAATATTTATTGGTGTCTTCAAATTTGTGATTTTGAGGTGAAGCCAACATCTAGATTATTCATGAATTATGTTTAATCAATATGTGAGTAAGCTGTTGAATATTTAATTATGATGACCATTGGTTATACTTCACCTGAACATCATTCAGCTCACAAATACCTTTCAAATGGCCTCTATTAAGCTGGTTTCAAGCCAAATGGACATTTCATGATTGATTTTTCTAATTAGCCTCTTCGTCATATTGGATGTTAAGTCACCTATGCAGTTCAGTTGTGAATACTACTAAGGCACTATAATTTTTTAGGATTTATAAGACAGGTGTAAAAATAATGTTCTTTTTACCAGAACCAGAGTAAAACATTGTCAGTGAATCTAAGTTAGGGCACCTACATATTTAACAGTGATATGGGCTTCTAATTGTGGTGTGGAAGTAGAAGACACTTCCTTGCTAATTCTAGTTAATCAAAAAAGTAATTCATATAGTTGGAGGCAGGAAAGAGGATCAATGCACTTTTCAATTAAACTCTCTTGTTAGCATTAACACTGAACACTTACTTCAACCTTAGCACCATGCATCTATTTTCCTGTAAATAGCCCAATGGCTGACAACAAATCGATAGAAAGTAGAAAAACTATTTTTTTTTTGTAGAAAAACTATTTTAAGTGCATATTTTTGAGGAAAATATCTTAGAGTTTTTTTTAGTTAGATAATTTTAAGGCTATCTGCAGTTCTATAATTGGGAGTTCAGGGTAGTGCAAAGTTGTTTTCTTTTAATTAGACAAACTTAAATTTATGCTGGTCTTTATGAATGTCACAACCATGAAAGATATTTGCCTATGGCCCTGTAATATCCACTTGTTGCCAAAAGTAGAGAAAACCCAAAGCAAAGCTTATAGGGGGTGAGATGGGAATGAAGCAAGACAAAGTACAGGAAGAAGTTGGGTACATGCCTCTCCTCTTATAATATTCTTGAATTTCATTTGTAATGGGAGACATTTCAATAAATGTGATGGTTTTACTTTTTCTTTACAAAACCTTGGAATGAGATATCAAACTGTCATAATAGTTTCCAGAGGCTGACTGAGGTTTTGGCAAGCCTAAAGGTCATACAATTTGGGTGACCCTCCAATGAATAAAGACACAAAATTATGAATATTATATTAAGTTTAAAATGGATTTTGTTTTTTTTAGAATTAGACAAAAAACCACAAGTGATGCATGTTTAAAAAGCTGAACAGTTTTATAAGCATCTGAAATATTAGGGAAAATATTATATCAAAATGGCCTAGTAGTCAATCTGAGTCATCTCTGACTTCCTGTAACATGGATTTTTCTACAGCTTTGGCTGATTGATCACCTCTTCATGTGATAATATGAGTTTGTAGTAGTTTTGTAGAGAATAGAACAATCATCTGGGCTTTTCTTAACCAAATACTTTGTCAAACTTGTTTTATAAATATTACACTTATTGGCAAGTTGTATGCCAGTGTGACGACTCATTTTGGTAATGTCATGTACATTGTTAGCATTGTGGTCCAACTCGAGAAAGCTTCTATCCAGTTAGCATCTGGCTCTGTCCATATCAGCCCTTTGCCCACTCGCACGACCTACCTTCTTCCAGTGTCTGGTACTTAGAACACATCTTTACCTCCAGAATGCCTATAGCCTGCGCTGGGTGCCGTGATCCAGCTGAGGTCATATAAGATTATCTTGTGGGGGGGGGCACAGATAACTCAGTTATAAATAGAAGTGATGACAGCTGCATAAGTACTGAAATCAGTGATGGCTTATCTTCCCTTTGGTCCATTCCCAAAGACCCACTCCATGCCAAGTAACAGTGCTCAAGTTCCCTAGAGGGAAAGATGGAGCAGGGAGAGAACAGGCTTCACCAGTCATATGCAAAATCTCTTATTCTTGCAAAATCCTCCAAGCACAGGATCCTATAAGCACACTAAGAGGGCATCTTCAGGAGCTAGAGAGTGTCTGTGTGAGTGACTGGTTTTGAAGCTTGAGATTTGTTAGCGTTCGGGGAAACATTTCTCTAATGATTTTGTAGGTAAATGCTAAGATATAAAAAGCATGAGGTCTTTCCCCACACATCTTCTTGAAGAGGGAGGTTGAAGACAGTTTTTGTTTTTTTTTTCTCTTCAGCAATTATAGGTGAGTGATATGTAGCTGATGTGCTGGATTATTGAATGTTCCAGTATCTGAGTAATGTTTGACCTCAACTATTTGGTTTAACCTTATAAAATGTAACTGCATATTTTAAGCAGTCTAAAAGCATCATATATTTTGGGCTGTTACCTTTCACTGGCTAATATTATCTTTGAGTGTATATATATATATATATATATATATATATATATATATATATATATATATATAATCTATAGTGCCTTAATGTGAAGAAGGATTTTTCAGGAAGTCCACAATAAAACCTTACTGAAATGTGACCTACCTTTATATTTTTTGTTGCTTTGCTCCAGTGTTAGTAATACTACCATGTGCTGTTATCAAAAAAATTGACACACTTTTGGAAACTAGCTGGAAAATATTCATTTATTTCTTAAGAGTTTGGCATTCTGACAATTTTGTAAAACATATACAGAAATAATAAATATATCAATAGCTAGCTTTCATTGATCACCTTCAAATAGGTTTGTAGATCAGGTAATTAAGGCTCATGAAAATCCTGAATGTGCCCAAATCACACAGGTATGAACCTACAGAGCTGGGATTCAATCTCAGGTCAGAATTGTGTGCTGTGGAGGCTAGTTTTGGGGGCAGGATGGTACAGTAGAAAGTATGTGGGTTATGGTATTGGAAAGACCTACCTCCAGACCTACCTCATGATCTCTCTATTCATTTTCCTCATCTGGAAGATGCTTGTAGTATCTATTTTATGTGTTGTCAGGATTATATGAGAGTATATGAGAATATGTAGTCTATATCAAACACTCAAGAAATGGTGCTTTTCCTCCTCCCAACCCAAACACTCAGTGAATAGGAACATTTTTTAACATAAAACATTTTTATCACATATCACTCAGGTATTACAGTATTTTAGTCACTGGAAAGATTCAAGACCAAAAATTTACATTACTTCAAGCCTCAGACATTCTTGCTAATTTGTTAAATGCTCCTAATATGTTCCTTTAAAGTTCTTTCTGAGGCAAGATTCATCTGGTTTAGTTTTATTTAACTTTGGGGTTAAAGATATGCTCCATTTTCTGGGGTGAGAAAATATGCCACATGCTTTATCTCATGTAATCTTTATTCAAAAATCCTCATGAATTAGGTATTATTCTATCCTTTGAGAGATAAATGTTATTTTAATTGCAGAGATATGAAGTGTCCAGTCCTGTCTGAGTAAGGAAGCTGGGACGCTTCACTCTGGACCAGCCCTGCAATCGAAACGCTCTAGACAGTGTACAAGTTCATCAGTGTTTGGAAATCCAAGGGGACATGAATCCTCAGCTCCCACAGTGGTGTCAGCTGAGTCCCAGCTAGTAGGGTCCCATCAGAAATATCTTTGATGTAGTTTCTATTTTCTGTAGGGATTTGGAACTAAACCACTCCTGTGTGGTTTCTCAGTGAAGGAGACAAATGAGTGGCACCACTGTGGACACTCTGGGTCACCTGTGGCATGGCGTAAGGGACACATGGGTGTCAGATTTGTCCCCACGGTTGGCAGTGTTGTTGTAGCTCTGCATCAAGGTAGGACCTGCATGAAGCTCTCCTTCCTCTGCCCCTGGCCTAGGCCACTATATGAACAACAACAACCACAAAGCTCTAGTAGAATAACCATTCTGCATATTTCCCTTATGCCTATAACTGCTCAGCTCAAGCTGGGAGGAAGGCTGCAAGCATGAAGTGAGAAACACAGAGCATTCTTCCAGTCCGTCACTTCTGATTGTCAGGAAAGTGGGATTGACTCTGCTAAATGTTCCTATTTATTCTCTCCATTCCACTTTTTGCACTACATTCAAAGTCATATTCCTAAAATTCTCATTTACTTAAAACCCTATAATGGTCCCTATTATGGACTGAAATGTGTTTCCTCAAAATCCGGGTTGAAGCTCTAGCCCCCAACGTGACTGTATTTGGAGATGGAACCTTTAAGGAGATGGAACCTTTAAGGAGGGAACAGAGGTGGAATGAGGTCAGAGGGGTGGGGCCCAAAGCTGATAGGACCACTGCCCTTATAAGACCAGGAAGAGCCTCTAGGCAGCATGAGTGTTTGGAGAAGAGGTCATGTGGGGATGAGAGGGGAGGCCACCATCTTCAAGCCCATGAGGGAGGAGAGACCAGCCCTGAGGACAGCTGGACTTCCAGCCTTTGGAAGTATGGATTAGTAAATTCCTATTGTTTAAGCTCCCCATTCTGAGATAACTTGTTGTGGCAGCCCTAGCGACTGGAGTACCCCCATTCCTTTTTAGGATGAAAAGCCATTCTCTATCTTGTCACAAAATGTCTTTCTAGCTCCTGTTACCTGAATCACTCTCCCCCAGAGACTGAGACTCTGTCCCCTCAGGAGTTTCTCATTTGAGTGAACAAGACCTCTGAAACCTCCCCCGGTGCTCAAGTTCCTCATTGTCTATGCCTCCTGTTGACCCCAGCCTCTGTGTAGTCAGGACGCCTTCACAGCTGCCCCTCATTGTAGCCAGAATCATACCTCTCTCCACGGGCCCCCAGCTATTTCTATCACTGCTCCCTTCAGATGCCACACACCCCATTGGAATCATGTCTTCTCTAAGACACCTGGAGCTCTGTGAGGTTGGGGCAAAGTTTCCATTGACCTTTGTTTTCCAGTGTCTAGCTAAGGGTCTAGCCAAACAGCAAATGCACAAGAGGTGTCTGTTGAATTAATGGGTGCAATTCTCCACTATTAAATTTTTCCAAGCATATTAAATTTAAGATCCAGTAGAATGTCTGATGTTCCTTTGCAAATTGGACCAATAATATTACTTGTCTTTTATTAAAAGTAAAATTCCATCCTTCTTAGGGAATGCGGTATTTTAATTATCAAAATGCTCCAAAGGAAGGTAGGATCCAAATATCCAATAAGTTATAAAGGTATATTGTCAACTTATTGAATTTACCCTGAAATCAAACAACAGAAAATGCAATAATAGTGATTCAGAAAGAATTTTTGGTATTTCAGTGCCTTTGACAGTGGAGATTTCATTTTATTTCCTTGTTGTCCATTTTATACTCCTAAAGATTTCACAGCAGATGAGTATCAAATACATATGCCTTTAATTATGTCCACATGTTGACTATCAAGTCAAGACTCATTTTGCATATGGTAGGGCTATGTTAGAAGCAACCTCCTAATCCTTTCTAGACTTTCAGCTGTGTGGATTTATGGTCTAAAGTAATTTCTTTTGATATGGAAGGAGCATATCCTGTAATGGCTACATTTTAGAGTGTGCTATTTAGCAAACAATTAAAAATAAAAACCGGGCGCCTGGGTGGCTCAGTTGGTTAAGCGACTGCCTTCGGCTCAGGTCATGGTCCCGGGGTCCTGGGATCGAGTCCCGCATCGGGCTCCCTGCTCTGCGGGAAGCCTGCTTCTCCCTCTCCCACTCCCCCTGCTTGTGTTCCCTCTCTCGCTGTGTCTCTCTCTGTCAAATAAATAAATAAAAATCTTTAAAAAAAAAAATAAAAATAAAAATAAAAAAATAAAAACCAAATGTTTTCAATAGCATAAACACGGCAGGTTTTTATTTTTACTTCTGAAATTAAGGACAATGGATTTCTAGAAGATCAACATCTAAGAAATCTCTCCAATTTGCTTTCAACTGTGGCTTTATCATTGTTTATAAATGTCTCTTGGAGGAGTCACCTTAACAATCTTCATTTTATTCAGTAGACTTTGATTTTTGTGTTTTGAATTATTAGAAGTCAAACTTCTAACAAATTGGTGATCCACAGATAAAACATTTGGTATTATTAAGCTCTTATAGTTGTATGGAATTATTGTAGCAGTTGGGTTACAAGCACTTTCAGTTATAAGAAATAGACATTTCAAGGAGAATACAATTAATAACATATGCATAAATGATGTAAAGGTGTGCTTTTATTGTGGTAAAAAATTGTTTATATTGAAGATCATTGAAATGCTATGCATTCACAAGCATAGTCATTATTTCCAGACTATCCTTCACAGCTGCTTTTAGACACACTATTCATTTCAACTTGAATAGTTCTCACCATCCCATAGCCTGGACCTCCATAGGCTCTCCAGCTAATAATCCTGTCCCAGCAGCCCCCCCTCCCCCCGCTCTCTCTGCACAGTGAGATTAATACTCTACATGATAGATCACTTGACCTTGCTTGTATCACAAAGATCCTGTTAGATGATGCAGCTGGGCCATTATTAGCTCAGCTTTCTCCAGCTGGGCACTTGATACAACAGGAGTCCTGGCAAGGTCAGGAGGGGGAGCTAACAAAGCACCTCGTGTTTCATTTGAATTCATCGATAATCATCTCCTAAATGACACTCCTTTTTAATTATGCATTTTGCACATGAACTTTGCATTAAGGTAAAAAAAAAACGGTTTGGGTATGGAATGAAATAAACTATCAAGCTTGTTGACAGCTCACCCAACTGAGTAATCACTGTGCTTTGAATTTGGATACAAGTTCTTGCCTTGAAGATCAAGTTGTCACATTTGTGTTAACAAGGACTTCGTATATGGGTACATTTAGCAGATCATCACCTCTTCCTTATTACCACTAACGTAATCTTTAGGCTTTGATCTGAAGTTTTTCAGGTTGGATCCAATAAAAATCTTACAGTATGGCAAATATTTCATGCAAATCATCTTTGCTGTCCATGTTACTCTGTTTGGAGAAAGGGCAATTTGGTTTTAATTGTACAGTATTGCAGAATGATAACTGTACCCTACTTTCCAATCTCTTTTGGGCTCTCGATTTCTTTGCCAGAAGCTAATCTTTGATCATTAGATAACAATTCTGAAGGCACCTTCCCCCCTGTTTTCCTTAAATCTATCCTGTTATTAACACCACTATTTTCATAATTGTAGGTTTTGCTAAGTGGGTTCTTTATTTCACTGCTCCCCGCCGCCCCCATGGAAGCCTGAAGAAGATTGTACATTTCCAAGTTCTCTTTTGCTGATAGGAAGCAGCTCAGTCTTAGAAGCAAAAAGCCTTTCCTATCATGACACACCCTGTTCAGGTACTGACCAGTGACAGTAGCTCTAGTCTTCTCTCTGGATCAAAGCTATTTCTTTGAAAATATCTAGTCACTCTGTTCCTCAGTTACAAAGATATGGGATCTCAACTCTAGGTCAAAAAGTGTTCTCAATTCTATATTAGAGTTACTTGGAGAGCTTTAGTTTTTCCTTTGCCTAGCCCTATAGAGACTCTGATTTAATTGGTTCAGGAGAAAGTCTGGGCATTGGTAGTCCTAAAATACCACCAGGTGATTTTAATGTGCAGCCAGAGATGAGAAACCTGGGTCTAGAACAAAATTAATTCTGTGAATACCTAATATTCACAAATGTTTCAGACAAAGAAAATAGCATGCCCTTGGATACATCCAGAAAGAACCATTGCTCTATTTTTGTCCTGAAAAGGATCACCTGGCAGTGGAAGGAGGCTGCCTCCTTGGATCTCCCAGGTGACTCTATTATCACGCTGCTGGTACAAGGACATTGAATCCCCACACTCAGCTGTTCCCTGTTGATAATCACCTTTGGGAGCTTGAACACTTTTAGTGTCTGGAACGATCTCTACGAATGCCATCAACTTCACCTGCTCAGAGTTTTGGCAAAATATTAAATTTCTAATTGAGATGCTCAGCTTGAGTGGGATTGTGTCCTAAGAACAGACGGGGAAAATGTTTAGGGTAGAACTTGAAAGGTACCTACAGTCCTCACTCTTGGGAATGTTCAGGGCTTTCTTGAAAGTTAGTAAATGTATTTTTTTCTTTGGTTTGATCCACTGAAGAGCATTTCAATGCCTCCAGAGCCCAATAGAACATGGAGAAGAGACATGGTGACCAGATTATTCATTGTGTTTATGCTTGATGAATCAGTATAGATTGAGTCAGAGTGTAGCCCCTGGGGGCAGAAACCGTGCAGTTAGAACAAGGTTCAAATCCCAATTCTATTCCCTATTTATGTAATTTTGGTAAAATCTCTCCACCTTTCTAAATTGTAGCCTCCCTGAAGAACAGGGATGATTACTACTTCAAAGGCATCAGATTAAGGGTTTAGCAACTCAGTAACGTATTGATGACTTTTAAGGAACCAATAGCAGTTATCCCAAGATCTGTCCCAGGAGTTATCGAACAAGACCCTGAGCCAAATCTGCCCCACTGTTTTTTGTAGTTTCACTGGAACACAACTGCACTTAGTTCTGAATGTGTCATCCATAGCTGTTGCCACATGCCAATAACAGCATTGAGTAGTTGTAACAGTATGGCCCACAGTACCTGAAATAGTTACCATCTGACCCTATAAAGGAAAAGCTGGTTGAATCACTGACGTTCTAAGTAGTTGCTATCAGGTTTAGCAAACAGATAATTGACGATGATAGTTTTTTTTATTTATTTTTTTAAAGATTTTATTTATTTATTTGAGAGAGAGAGAATGAGACAGAGCGAGTACATGAGAGGGGGGAGGGTCAGAGGGAGAAGCAGACTCCCTGCCGAGCAGGGAGCCCGATGCGGGACTCGATCCAGGGACTCCAGGATCATGACCTGAGCCGAAGGCAGTCGCCCAACCAACTGAGCCACCCAGGCGCCCGATAGTTCTTTTTAAATAATTAGAATCCTATTAATGTAGCTGTGCTATAATTTAAGTAAATAGTTTAAGAGCTTGAGTTATGACTTTATAATTTTGTACTGATTCATAGAGAAGCAACAGACCTCACAAAAATTTAAAACTAATTTAGAGAAAGTCAAGCAAAAAAGCTAAGCGAAATAAGTCACAGAAAGAGGAATACCATATGACCTCACTCATATGTGGAATTTAAGAAACAAAAAGTATGAGCAAAGAAAAAAAAAAAAGACAAAGCAAGAAACAGACTCAACTATAGAAAACAAACTGATGGTTAGAAGGGATGTGGGTGGGGGATGGGAGAAATAGGTGATGGAAATGAAGGAGCGCACCTGTTATGATCAACCAGGTGTTGTAAGGAAGTGTTGAATCGCTATTTTGTACAATTGAAACAAACATTACACTGTATGTTAACTAACTGGAATTTTAATAAAAACTTAAAAAAAAAAAAAAAAACACATTGTTGTGTCCACAGAGACTTTGGCCAGGTCAGAAATACTTCTATTCTGTAGTTTATTTCAGAAAGTCAGCTCTTAGCCATAAATAAGCTTTCATCTTCAATGTGTGTTTGGGGGGGCGGGTATTGGTGTGTGCATGCAAATTCATGAACTCACACATTTTTATGAATTTGTCAAAGGAGAAGGTAACAAAGAATAGAGAACAGAAAACAAATGAAGGCATAATTAGTAGATGGAGAGATGAATGGGTATGGAGATGTTCATAGCAAATTGGGATTCCAGATAATTGTGTATGTAATTACATTGATAGGTGAGGTAAATCCTTTCTTTCTTCATCCTCTGATGATAGAGAAGACTATGGAGAGATGTTTTTTCAGAAATTTTTCATCTTTGAGAACAGAAATTTGTACTTCATCTTCGTTCACATAATTTATAGCATCCTGTGATCGGATATTGTCCTTATAACCATTCCATTGGCAGCTTCAAGCTTTTATATTTTCATTTAACAATATAAATGTCACTAAGTGTGCCAATAAATACTGACAAACTCCTGAAAAGGTCAGATTGATTCTATAACTCACACACCTGTCTGATTCTAATGGCTTCTCAGGATTTTCCGTGCACACTGTAAGATAGTCTCCCAGAGGAACCTTCCATTTTTCTTGCATGTGCATGCCTCCTAATAAAACTTAGTGTCTCTGTTAGTTCTATACTGGAAGCTATTTGCTTCAGGAACAGGGTAAAACCATGGAAACCACACATTTTATCTTGCCTTAGGATATATTAAAGTTATCTTTCATTTAATGTATTAATGTAAGCTTTATCTATGGGCATTTGCTATACTCTTTCTTGAACAACTATCAAACCCATTATTTGTTTCCCCAAAGATGCTGGTTATACCATTAGCATCCATCCCCAGCACCTAACGAGAAATCCAATTTTCTTTTTTTCCCACCTTTTACAATTTGCCACCCTATGTTGAAACTCCTTTCTCACCAGGTGACACAAATGTCCTTCTTGCTCTCCGAAAGTTCTGTTGTGTGGGGTTCCCTTCATTTCCTGCCTTCCTGGCCTCTCCCTGCCACGCTCTAGGGCCCCACTGGGAATCCTACCTGGGGTAGCTCTGGTCACGTCTGTACTTGCTCGAGTGCCTTCAGCTGCTCCTCCTTTTCTAGTTCTTAAGGCTCAAGTCCTGAGCTCGGACTTCCAAGCCCTCCAAACCTGGTTCCATTTCCTCTCCCCAGGCTCATTTTCTGTTTATCTTTAAGGAAAGTCTACAAGATCCGATTGGAACTACCTTTTACTCCCATCAAGACACTCTTGCAGAAACACTGGTACAGATACTCCTCACGGCATTGTCTGCCTTCATTCCTAACTCTATTTCTCCACCACAAAACATCTTTGGACACTTACCCTCCCAAGCTGGAATGATATTTTCTCCAAACTTCACATGGCATTTATCATAATGCTTCTAATTCCCTGATTTCTAGCCTGCACCATTCATTAGAAGGACAAGTGCGACTTCTGTCTTGTTTGCCTCTATTTTCTAGTGTCTACATGGTGTCTGGCAAATACTGGATGTCCGCTAAGTTGTTGACTGGATGCCTGAATCCTTGGAGCTGCAGGCAATCTAGGCAAGAATTCTTCTCCATAGAGAAACTTTCACATCATTAACCAATGTCTGCACACTGGGTCCACTGCTCAGCCTCTAGTGTTCAGGGAACACATCCCATTCACCTCTCCTTCAACATATTTTTGTTTAGCTTAACTAGTACTGGACCACAAAAGCAAAATTTGGATCACTTTTTTATTCCATGACATTCCCATAGAAACAAGATAATATGAATTCTCAAGATCAATTTTTGTTATAAATATCAGTGAGTAGATGTTTTAAAGTCTAAGCATCCCACAATTAGACTTGAGTTAATCATCAAATTCATCATGTGCACACAACACATGGCTTTTAACATGAAAATGATTTTATGGTAGCAAGTTTCTCAGCCTTAAAATTTTGATATAAAAAAATGAGGACAAGATAGATATTGTTATTTGGTCTATACAGAAGCACAAAAAGAAGAATGTCAGTGGGGCTGGCACTCTTACTTAGCTACAGATTTTATTCAAGTTAAGGCCAATCATAGGAAACATTTTCCCAGTTGAGTTGAATTATAATTTAAAGGAGAATATTCATAATTTGCTAATCAACATTAAAGAAATTTAAAATCAGAATAAACTCTTTGTGAACGCATACTGGTAGACCTGTGTGTATCAGGGAATCAGGAAGTGTTGGCAGTGTTGAACCCGTGCATGACAAAACATAGCCACATGTGGAAGGACACTAATGTACTGGACCTCCTCAGCACTGGAAATTCTGCTTTTTGTTCTCTAGGATGCTTTCATGTCCTTTGAGCTCAAGACCTGTAATAGATCATGCCCATCTGGGCAATAGTGATGTCTTTGTAACAAATCTATAGGGAATATATTTAAGGCTCTATGCTGACCTGGGTTTCCATAATGCACATACGGTTCATATCCTACAAATGGTGATTGCATGTTAAATAGAAAGGAGTTCAGACTCGTCATGGTCTAGAAAAGGAAAATAGGGGGCTCATGCAATAAACCTATTCAAAAAACAAATTTTAAGCCTTTTCTTATATTGAAAGTGGCAGGAATGCTAAAAGTACTTTGGATTTCTTTCATCATGCTATTTACTTTTACTAGAAAATAAATGCTTTGGAAAACTATATAAAAACCCACCTTTGGTATGGGAGCTAAAATAGTAAAATCTGACATCCTGATATTTCTATTTCATTAGGCTGTTTATGTGTTTATTTATATATACATATATTTATAATTTGTTATTTATATATAACCAATATTTCCTTTTTTATCCCAACTGGTGAATACATCTGTTTCCTTTGAACAATACTTATACATGAAATTGTATAACATAAGTTAAAAAGGAGTACCTCACTGTTGGTTTACAATGATTGGTTTCAGTAGGTAAATTCCCAACCGTAAAAGAGATCAAACATACCATGGTACATGGTACTTGATTCATAACTTTGTGTGAATAAATATCATCAATGAATTGGCATTTTTGCAAACTTTTCCTTGAAGGTATTAATTCAATGTGCATTAGTGACCAAAAGACCTATAAATCCTAAGGATTCATTCAGAAGAGGAGTGGAAACTAATATATATACACACATATACATGTTGTTCATATAAAATTACAGTGTATTAGTACGTAGGAGATCTCAAGTTTGACTCTTTTAGTGTTTAGGACACGGCATCTTGTAGGATTCATTCAGTGCTCACAATAAATCTATGAAATAGGAAATGATTTATTTCCATTTCTAACACAAGGAACAGATAGAGGTTACATAAATTACTTGCCTAGTAATCTGTAGTTCCTGAGTTTGAACCCGATTTGATAGAGGCCTAAGCTTTTAACCATGCTGCTATATTAGCTTTAATTGTTTATCAATATTAAAGATTTCTAGAGAATTTCTTTTTTTTTTTTAAGATTTTATTTATTTATTTGACAGAGAGAGAGACAGTGAGAGCAGTAACACAAGCAGGGGGAATGGGAGAGGGAGAAGCAGGCTTCTTGCCGAGCAGGGAGCCCGATGTGGGACTCGATCCCAGGACCCTGGGATCATGACCTGAGCTGAAGGCAGACGCTTAACGACTGAGCCACCCAGGCGCCCTCTAGAGAATTTCTTAAAGAGACACTTAGATCAGTGGTTCTCAGATGATCTCAGGCTTTTGATTAGCTCAACGAAATAAGGCATGCATATGGAAATGTGCACATGTTCTACATTTAGAATTCAAGATGATCACAGACTGAATTTTTGAAACTGGCTCAGGGTCAAGTAGTGGAATATGACCCTAGAAGAACCTCTTGTGCTGCTCAAACCCTAAATCCCATCATTAAGTAACCATGCTCTTGTCTTCAAACAATTTTGGCACCTTATATAAATGGAACCATAGATTTTGCTTTGTTTTTGGCTTCTTTTACTCAGGGTTATGTATGTGACATTCATCCAAGTGTTGTCTACACTGGAGTCTGTTCCTTGTTGCTGTATAGTATTCTATTATGGGAATACACCATATTTCATACATCTTCTCTGTTGATGGGCATTCACATAACTTCTGGTTGTGCTGATTATACATAATGGCGTGTTGAACATTCTAGCATGTCTTGGGTAAATAAATGAACGCCTATTAGATATATCCCTAGAAATAGGATAGTATCCTTGAGTATGGATTTATTCAGTGCAGAGTCTGGCATCCATTTGACCAAATACACCTACTTACAGGATTGGGTAGTGTATGGGGGTCTGTTGTTCTCCAAACTTGCTGATATTTGGTATGTTCCATTTTAAGTAATTCTGGGTGAGGTATAGTGGTATCTCTTCATGGAGGTTTTCCTTGAATTCTTCTGACTTACAAGTTGAGCATTTTTTCATATTTATTGGATTGGCTTGCTTGATCTCTTTCTTCAAGAATTGTCCCTTCAAGACTATTGCTTTTTTGCCCTCAATAGGTTGTGTCTTTTTCTTACTGATTTTAAGGCTTCTCTATATATTCTGTCAGTAAATCTTTAATTGGGTATATCAATGGTGATTATCTTTTTTGTGTGTGTGGCTAAAAGTATCTTTTGATAAATAGAATTTCACAAATTTCATATGGTTTAACCTATTTTTCTTCTAATACTTTAAAAAAAATTTTTATTGTTATGTTAATCACCATACATTACATCATTAGTTTTTGATGTAGTGTTCCATGATTCATTGTTTGTGTATACCACCCAGTGCTCCGTGCAGAATGTGCCCTCTTTAATACCCATCACCAGGCTAACCCATACTCCCACCCCCCTCCCCTCTAGAACCCTCAGTTTGTTTTTCAGAGTCCATCATCTCTCATGGTTCATCTCCCCCTCTGATTCCCCCCTCCTTCATTCTTCCCCTCCTGCTATCTTCTTCTTTTTTAATACTTTTTATGTTTGAAAACTCTTTGCCTACTCAGAGTTAATGAAGATGTTCTCTGGTGTTTGGCTCTAGGAAATTTATCATTTTACTTCTAGATCTGGAATTACAGAAAGTCCAGATACTTTTTACACACGGATATATAACTCACCTTGTATTGACCACCATTTATTGAGAATCCAGTCCTTTCCCCACTGCACAGAACTGTGTGTCCTTGAATCAATCCCTCAAGTCTTAAGTACTTAATTACTATCAGATGTCTCCATAACTGGTAGTATAAGACCTCCAGTTTTGCTCTTCAAAATTATTCTTTATATGCGTGGCCTTCTATATTTTCATGTAAATTTTAGAATTGGTTTGTCAATTTATCCCCCCCAAAAAAACAAAACAACAACAAAACCCCAAAACCCTGCTGATGTTTGGGTGAGGATTGGGCTAAACCCATTGCTGTGAAGAGAACTGCTACCTTTACAGTACTGTCTCCTAATACCTGGAAATAATGTGGCTCTACATTTTCCTTAGCTGTTCTTTAATTTTCCCCCAAATTTTAAGTTCTAATGAGTCATTCCTTAAATTTACTCATAGGGATTGAGGTTTTGCTGATGTCATAAGTGGTACCTTTGAAAATTTTATTTTCCGTTTTGATGTTGCTAGTATTTAAAAATAGAATCTTCTGTTTATTGGCTTGGTATCCAACGTGAATACTTGCTAAGTAATGTTGCATTGCATTTAATGAGACACAATTGGGATGTTTGTTAGAAACAAAAGATAAAGAAGCACACAAACACGTCTGAGGCATTAGATTATTCTAAGGAGATCCTGTATAATCAGTCATCTTAAGGGAAAATGTATTGCTTTTCATAGATTTATTTTAGGGTCATATGTCTATAACTTATCAGAATATTTTTTCCTCACTTAGAGATTTGGAGCTGAGGGGGTGTGAAACACGTGTGCAAACATTCCTTCCCCCATAGATATTTATGAAAGGTTAGGAAGTGTACATGTCCTAGCCTGGAAAAGGAATATCCAAAAATATATCATTTGTTCAGAATATAACTGGCTATGTATGGTCCTATTCAAAAGCATTTAATGAAATCAATTTGCTGTGTAGCTTTGGAAAACAAGTTTTATATACAAATATAAAGAAATTAAGCTGAATAGCAATATTTAGACAATTAAAATTTACATTTATATGGAAAATAAACACTCAAATGCTTTAAAATGTTTTGGTCATATGGCAGCTCATTTATATGGAAAATTGGAATATTGTTTTCATTCAAGTAAAATTTAATAAAGAACTAAGACTCAGTATTTTTGGGAGTTTGAAAGATGTAACCAAATATCGGTACATAGGGCAAGGGGATTTGATTTATAATCCATGCTAAGAGAGGGTAATTCATATTGAATTGCACTTACAATCACATTGTTTCCCCTAACTGCTCCTCTTGGCTATTCTTGAATCCAATTTCCTCTGTACCACGATGGAGTGCATTAGAATTCACTACTGAAACTTATGGCAGTAAATGGATTCAAGTAATATGCTTGTTAGGTTAGGAACTCTGTTTAAAAAAATTAAAAAAAACAACTTTTATAATCCTACAGGTTTTCACACTTTACAGTAACCTGTAACTTCAGTATAGAATTTAACCTACCAGTCCATCTTTAATAAATTTCTAATTTATTGAAAAAATACTTTAAGGCATCTGCCATATACAGCACTGTGTCATTGATAAGGATATGAAGATGACTAGAACAGTCCCCACCATAAGATTAAAGCACACACAAAACAATTTAAACCAATAAATATCTGAATCTGAAGGCAGTGTTAATTTAGGTTGATGTGTACTCTAATCCACATACAACATTTTTTCTTTGTAGTACAGGAATTACCCTTTCACGTTTTTCTGTTAACCATGAGATCTCTTGAAATATTGGTTCTCTGAAGAGAAAGATGTTTGTGCTTCATCACTTGTGAAACCAGTGAATAGAAACAAATATAGTTCTAATGCCTGTGTAACTTTAAGGTGGTATCAATGGAGAACAGAGTAGACTGCATATGGGGGAAGGGACCTCACATAACCTGCTTTATGTCCCATTTCCGTGCAAATCCAAGCCTTACCAGCGAAAAGTCCTGAATAACCACAGTGATTACTTTCTTCCACATTTATGGCTTTTACTACATAAATACATGGATACTTTATGGATATAGACTATCCTTAGGTTATCCTAATAAGTTTGAAAATGTTAGATTTGACTATAGAGAATGCTTGATATGGGTTAATAAATGATACATAGTACACCTGTAACACGTGTTTATTGGTGTGTAAATGTATTAAATGAAAAGAATTATAATTTTGTTAAGCAATTCATTAGTAATCATGACCTACACCTGCCTTAACGAGGCATTTACAATAATAAAATCAAATGGTGTAGAGTACTTTTTCATGTGTCTGTTGGCCATTTGGATGTCCTCTTTGGAAAAATGTCTGTTCATGTCTTCTGCCCATTTCTTGATTGGATTATTTGGTCTTTGGGTGTTGAGTTTGATAAGTTCTTTATAGATTTTGAATACTAGCCCTTTATCTGATATGTCATTTGCAAATATCTTCTCCCATTCTGTCAGCTGTCTTTTGGTTTTGTTGACTGTTTCCTTTGCTTTGCAAAAGCTTTTTATCTTGATGAAGTCCCAATAGTTCATTTTTGCCCTTGCTTCCCTTGCCTTTGGCAATGTTTCGAGGAAGAAGTTGCTGTGGCCGAGGGCGAAGAGGTTGCTGCCTGTATTCTCCTCTAGGGTTTTGATGGACTCCTGTCTCACATTGAGGTCTTTCAACCATTTGGAGTCTATTTTTGTGTGTGGTGTAAGGAAATGATCCAGTTTCATTCTTCTGCATGTGGCTGTCCAATTTTCCCAACACCATTTGTTGAAGAGACTGTCTTTTTTCCATTGGACATTCTTTCCTCCTTTGTCGAAGATTAGTTGACCATAGAGTTGAGGGTCCATTTCTGGGCTCTCTATTCTGTTCCATTGATCTGTGTCTGTTTTTGTGCCAGTACCATACTGTCTTGATGATGGCAGTTTTGTAATAGAGCTTGACTCCAGAATTGTGATGCCACCAGCTTTGCTTCTCTTTTTCAATATTTCTCTGGCTATTCGGGGTCTTCTCTGGTTCCATACAAATTTTAGGATTATTTCTTCCATTTTTTGGAAAAGAGTTGATGAAAAAAATCGAATGGTGTATTGGACACTGAATCAAGAACACAACAGAATCCTGGGAGAATCAGGAGTAACGAATACGGCATCCCCATGCCTACAGAGATATCAAATGGTAATATTTTACAAAAGTAATGCAATACAAATTCAAGAAATATCCAGGATAGGTAAAAGACATTCAAGTATTAGTACCAATGCAAGTTTTTTTAATGATGTACCTGAATCATTTTTAAGTGATTTACTTTATGACTTTAAAAGGCATAGAAGTTACATTCCTTTGTATCCATTCTAATGATCACTTCTGGTATTAGCAAAGAATTAAACTCAATTTATTACTGTGTCCTGGACATAGTTAATAAAATATGAAAAAGGGAATCTGTGACCATGAGATACAGTTACTAAGTCAGCTCAAAGTCGGGAAGCATAGGTGACTGAACTAAAGTAGAAGGAACAGTACATGTTCCATTTAAACAGGGCTAGGCAAAACATCAGCCATGATAGCAACTCAGACCCATTTTATAAAACACTTTATTTGGGTCTTTTAAAGTTTTTGCTCAGTAAGTAGATGGAGACATAGACACTTGAAAGCACATTGATTACATGGTTCCCTGTTTATATAATTTCTTTCCAATTCTTATAACAAATAAAATGAAACAAAATTAACTCATGTTATGGGGCCCCTGGGTGGTGCAATCAGTAAAGCATGGTTATGGCTCAGGTCATGATTTCAGGGTCCTGGGATCGAGCCCTGTGTCAGGCTACACACTCAGCACAGAGTCTGCTTGAGATTCTCTCTCTCTCTCTGCCCCTCCTGCTCATTCTCTGTCTCTCTCTAAAATAATTTTTTTAATTGGTTCATGTTTTACATAGCTAACGTTGATTTGATATTTGTATTCATGTTTCTAAATGAAAAGTAAAACTGGCATTGTTGTTGTCAAAGTTACCATTTTTGGGGATACTTACAGAGACATTGCAGGGTTTTCTCTTCTCAAATGAAGATGCACAGGGATATTTTAAGAACAGTGTATAGTATATTGTATACCTTAGGAGATGGATCAAGCTCCTTTTAGTCTCATTCCTGGGAACTGTATAATCTAAGAAATTATCTCCATCTGTCACTACATGTTATTTGCTTTGTCTTTAAACTGCCCAACTTGGAATTCTCTATTTTGAGTCTCCCAAGCAAGGAAGGTGCAAAGGGAGAGTGGGTGTGTAGGCAAAACATGACAAAAAGTGTTTATTACATACCTACCTAGATAAATTAGAGTTTATAGCCTATCCATCTAATGACTATCAAATATTATGACTTATCATTTACATTCACTTAAATTGACGACTTGTGAGCTATAATTTAAACTTTAAATCCCTTAAGCTTTTACCTTAATGCCTTTTAATTAAACATACAGTGTAATAATAATTTCAAGTGTACAATTTAGTGAATCAACACTTCCATACATCACCCAGTGCTCATCACAAGTGCACTACTTAATGACCATCACCTGTTTACCCTGGTCCGCCACCCACCTCTCCTCTTGTAACCTTTAGTTTGTTCTCTATAGTCAAGACTCTGTTTCTTTGTTTGCCCTCCTTTTTTCCCCCTTTGCTCGTTCATTTTTTTTTTCTTAAATTCCACGTAAGAGTGAAATCATGGTATTTCTCCTTCTCTAACTTATTTCATTAAGCAAAATAGTCTCTAGGTCCGTCCCCATCATTGCAAGTAGCATGATTTCATTCTTTTTTATGGTTGAATAGTATTCCTCTTCTTTATCCATTCATCAATCAGTGGACACTTGAGCTGCTTCCATAGTGTGACTCTTGTAAATAATGCTGCTATAAACATGGGCCTGCATGTACCCTTTTGAATTAGTATTTTTGCAACCATTTGGTAAATACCCAGTAGTGTAATTGCTGGATCATAGGGTAGTTCTATTTTTTTTTTTTTTTGGAAACCTCCATACAGATTTACACAGTGACTACACCAGTTTGTATTCCCACCAACAGTGCATGAATATTCTTTTTTCTCCACATCCTCACCAAGACTTGTTTCTTGTGTTGATTTTAGCCATTCTGACAGGTGTGAGGTGATATCTCATTGTGGTTTTGATTTGCATTTTTCTTACAAATGGTTTCATTGTTCATGGTTATTAGAAAAATTGGAATATTTGTATGATTGTACACTCTTCATGATACTGTTCTTAATTAACATCATGCTCAATCTAAGTATAAAATGGAGTTATTAGTCAAACTTGCTAATTCTTTACATTATTAGATATGAATTACACAAAATATACAAGCCATGTGCTTAGAGTCATAATCAGAAGAAGACAGAAGCTCCACTGTAAAGAGCATATGAACTGGAGCAGAAGACATGGATTCTGGTCCTAAATCCAAGAGTAACTTGCTTCATATCTGGGCTTCACCTAAAAATGGGAGGCTTGAGGGCATCTCTAAATAATTTGTGTTCTCTACCTCCAATAGAACCAAATAGAAAAAGATATATGGTCCACTAGAAAACTCACTTCAATAGTACCACCTTTGATACCTGTAACTGGGACTTGGGTTGGGTCGGCAGTTCAGTCTAGGGCATTACTATGACACACTCCTCCCCCATCTCTGACCTAGCTGGACACCTGCAGGACTCCCAACACAGAGAAGAACCTGTTGGTTATGCAGCAAAGAGAACACCAGAACATACACTCCCCAGAGACAGGCAGATCCCAAAGCTGGGGAGAAAGACATACTGAACTGAGTGCCCAGTTCTTTCTTCCAAATGTCACTTTTCTTCCCATCATGAAGAACAGAGGGATGAACAAAGCAGGTACTAAATAGCTCTCTTCATGGAAGAGTTGATTTACATGAAGCTAAGGACCCCATCAAAGACCCTGCTCCCATTTTGCATAAAAGTGTGCTATTGGTTAAGACCTGTGTTAAAGAGTTATGAATTGTTGGGCGCCTGGGTGGCTCAGTTGGTTGAGCGACTGCCTTTGGCTCAGGTCATGATCCTGGAGTCCCTGGATTGAGTCCTGCATCGGGCTTCCTGCTCGGCAGGGAATCTGCTTCGTCCTCTGACCCTATCCCCTCTCAGGTGTTCTCTCTCTCTCAAATAAATAAATAAAATCTTAAAAAAAAAAAAGAGTTATGAATTGTTATGCTTCTAACAACTCATAAAAAAAGAAAACACAGATATTAAAAACTTGTTGCCTCTTTTTGGAATTAATATTTTTCTAGGAAGAAACAAAAGGTTGAATCTTTGCTGATGATGTTATCAGGGTTTATATACCCCATAGATTCTGTTAGAAACCCCCAACAAAATCAGAGAATGGCATCAAGTACAATATTCCTTATCACTGCCAAAAAAGTAATGGGTGCCCTAGGACAATGATCTATACCAAAACTAGCACAGAAAACAAATAGAGCAGTCCCTGGGGGTTTTGAAATATGTATTCCCAGGCGCCTGGGTGGCTCAGTTGGTTAAGCGACTGCCTTCGGCTCAGGTCATGATCCTGGAGTCCCGGGATCGAGTCCCACATCAGGCTCCCTGCTCAGCAGGGAGTCTGCTTCTCCCTCTGACCCTCCTCCCTCTCATGCTCTCTGTCTCTCATTCTCTGTCTCGCAAATAAATAAAATCTTAAAAAAAAAAAAAGAAATATGTATTCCCTTTTCCCTTACTACTTAAAAAAAAAGTTCAAAGGGAAATAAAATACATGAATGGATTTGATTTTAAAACAAATGTGGCTCACATGATATGATATCTGGGGTTTGGGTGGAGCTTCCCCCTTTCTTTCAAATATCAGTAGCCCTCATGGAACAATACACCTGTCACTGGTTTTCCAGTGGTTAGTTTCTTACTAGCACTACTAAAAATACTTTTTAAAGGAATAAGGTGAATGTATAGAAAATGCTGATGTAAGTAAATACTAAATGTAACTTGAAATGCAAGATCAAAGGAGATGAAAACTGGAAATATAGTTGGGAGGAAGAATGACATTTGGCCCTCACGCTGTCATGATTAAATCCTGCACTTCCAAGTTTCCCATCTACTCATTCAGTAGGAGAAGCATGGTCATATTCCAGATCCTTCTGAACAATGCTAGAATATACAGTAGTGGTTCTTTGGACTATCCCTGCTTGATCCCCACATGCCCTCAAGCTGTCACCCTGTTTTCCTACCTGGTTAATGCAGTGTGAAGACTTCTCTAGGTGGTGTCTGCTCATTAACCCCATTTACTCCTCCACTCAGGTCACCAGGCTCCTGTCCAGGGTCCTTGTCTGGAATTGCCTTCACTGATCCCTGTGTGCCAATTCCTAGGGCTAGACTCTTGCTCTTCTTGACATTCTCAGGATTGGGCTAACCCCTCTTCCAAAATACTCATCTGAAACCCACTTCTCCTTTGTTCTACCCCTCCCATATCAGGGAGCCTCCTTTTTAATTTTCCTACCCTGCTCTTCTGCTTTCTCTCACTGCCTCCTGATGGCCTCTTCCAACCCCCAAAACTTGCAAACCTTTCAACTTCTGAAGACTCACAAATGCCATACAGAGCCCTCAATCTCTCACACTGCTTCACTCAATATAACAGCCTGGGGCACAGGAACCTTGAGTCTTATAGTTAATGAGATACCCTCCCTCTCTTTTAAAATGACAAGACCCTTCTAAAACTAATGATGTAATGTATGGGGATTAACATAAGAATAAAAAAAATAAAAATCTAAAATGACAAGACCTTGAGGGTCATCCCTATGGCCATGGGACCCTACATAGCTATACTTTATGGGATGGAGGGGTGGCAGACAGCACCACCCTGAGGACAGGGTTGTCACTGAAAGAAAGCCCTTTAGGGGCCTGGCAACAGGACAATACAGGGAGACTCCCTAAATTACAAAGAGATTCTGGAAAGTGTGATATTGTGGTTTATAAGAAATATGTATCTGGTCATTTAGATTACCAAAATATATTCCTCATATATATTTGGTACTTATCCAGGTTTCCTTGGCTCTTGTCTCCCAAAGCCCTTGGAATTAAGTTTTGAAAGAAAGAAATTGTTATGTGAATGATGTGACTTTTGGACCCCAGCTAAGGATAAGGGCTTGTTACCAGGAGAACCAACCCAACCATATGATTAGAAGGTTGGAACTTTCAGTCTCCACCCCTAATCCATGGAGACAGGAGAGGGGTTGGAGGTTGAATCAATCACCAATAACCAATGATTTAATCAGTCATGTGTACATACTGGAGAAGTTTCCAAAAGGGTAGGTTTGGAGAGCTTCCAGGTGGGTGAATATCCAGAGATTCAGGGAGAGTGGCTGGGAAACTCTATGCCCTTTCCCCATACCTTGTCCTATGCATCTTTTCATTTGGCTGTTTGAGTTCTGTCCTTCTATAATAAACCAGTGATCTAGTTAGCAAAATGTGTCTCTCAGTTCTATAAGCTGAAAAGGCAAGTTAGTTGGACTCAAAAAAGGAGTCATGGGAACTTGTGATCTGTAACTAGTGGATCTAGAAGTACAGTTGTCCACTTGGACTGCTGAGTGGCATCTGAAGCGGAGGGCAGTCTTGTAGTGCTGAGCCCTGAAGCTGTGGGATCTGATGCTATCTGCAGGTAAATAGTGTCAAAATTAAATTCACCTATAGGACACCCAGCCGCTGTCCAGAGAATTGCTTGATGTGTTGGGGAACTCCCGTCCATACACATACTGAAATTGGGTTCAGAACCCTTACAAAAGCTATGTAGTTGCCAAACCAAGGGAGACCTGCCTCAGCCACATGGTGTGTCAGAACATACCTACTATACAAATACAGTCCCAGAGACTTTGCTTTTCTCTTACCAGAATCCCAACTCAGATCTGTTTCTTTTCAATATGGGTGACCGCTCCCCCTTAGCCAGTCTGATTTAAATGAACGTCTCTAGGTTCCTAACATTAGGCATCTACAAAAGTAGACTCCAGCTCTGACAGACCACATATCTCTAGAAGGCCACCAGACAATAATTATGCATTTCTTTCTCCCTCACCCATGCAGGGGAGCTACTTTGATTGAGACCAGTGGTTTTGTTGTTGTTGTTGTTGTTGTTGTTATTTTTTTCTGTATCCATAATGCTGTGAGAATAAGACCTTCTCTAGAGTAAGTAGGTCTAAAGGATTGAAGAGCTGGAGGAATAAACATGAGTAAATAAAGAACAAATGAATAGATGGAAGAAACTCAGTTAGAAAATGACTGTCTTTCCACCAGAGCCCATCAGAAAACTCTGAAATAGGAACCCTCAATTCTTTTTTTTTTTTAAAGATTTTATTTATTTATTTGAAGAGAGAGACACAGCGAGAGAGGGAACACAAGCAGGGGGAGTGGGAGAGGGAGAAGCAGGCTTCCCGCCGAGCAGGGAGCCCGATGGGGGGCTCAATCCCAGGACCCTGGAATCACGACCTAAACCGAAGGCAGACGCTTAACAACTGAGCCACCCAGGCACCCTGGAACCCTCAATTCTTGAGGGCCATCATCTAAGTGACCCGGCAGAGTATTACCTAGTTAAGGCATGAGGGAACACATTTTACCTGTCCTTTTCCAAAGCTTTTGCATTTGCAAAATGAGATTAGGATAATGCTTGTTAACTAGGCAATTCAGGGAGGCTGTGATGAATAGAGTAGGGGGTAACTGAAGCAGAATCATCTTGCCAGCATCATGTCTGGCTTCCACAGGAGGGGATGCTGGCAGAATTGAAATGAAAACAAAAGCAGTTACTGAGTGACCCAAGGAACAACACATTCAGTTCACAGCTGTATTCTTTTTACTTTAAAAAGGAAAAAAAAAAAAGACTAGAATAGATGATCTCAGAATTACAAGCCAATTTATTTCACCTTTATTTCAAGATGGATAGCTGCTGTTTTCATTGAGAAGGGGTTCATGGCTCAGTAATTTGTAAAATGATCATCCTAAGCTTCAAACTTCACAGCATCTTTATATTTAATGAAATCTGTTGGACCAACCTCCTCAGATGTTAAAGTGTAGGTTTTGGAAGCAATTACATAAAAATTAATTTTGCCTGAAGAAAATGATTGACCTCTATATGAAAAAAAAAAAAAACTTAAGAGACAAATGAAAATGAGAAAGACAGGTGCATCATATAGAATATGAATTTGAAGATTGATAATCCCAATGTGTAAAGAGTTTTTACAAATCAATAATAAGCTAAGAGACTAAGAAATTCAGGCACTCACAGCAAGGGAGCTATAAATGGTGGTTAAACATATCAAGAGACATTCAACCTCACTAGTAATTGTGGGAAATGCAAGTTAAAACAATGGTGAAAAAATTTTGAAGCATTTCTGAAAAAGGAGTAATATTTGGTATCAAATGGAAGGCAAATTTTTCAAAGAATAATAGTAAGAGTTTAAACTGGTGCAGTAGTTTGGAAGGTAATTTGTTTTTAGGTGATAAAATACATGTTTCCTCTTCATTTAATTTAGTTCCTTGGTATTCATTCTAGAAAAAATATTTACCTATTTTTATTGATGGCAAATATAAGGATGCTCAGTGAAGCATTATTTGTTATAATAATTTGTAACCTTCTAAATGTCTACTAACAGGATGGTTGTTAAATAAGCCCTAATATATCCATATCATGGAATACTACATATTATTACAAAGAAAAATAGATATTTATATGCTTTTAAGAGGAAAAATATGTGATTTTTTAAACAAATTATTTAAAAATGCAAAGCAGTATTTTACAGGTCCATGTAAAGCATTATACATACAGTAAACAAACAAAATACTAAAACCAGAATGTCAAGCTCTGTTGGTAGAAGCCTAGGAATAAGGGGAGTGATCATATTGGTGATGTTTCTTTTTCCTTTCATGATTCACAAAAAGAATGCAATTCTACATTACTTGAGTAATTTAAATATGTAACTGTATGGTAAAATAACAGGAATAAAATATTAACAGGAAAAAATCAAAATGACTTGCAGGTTAAATATTGGTTAACATTTTGCTAATATTCAGGTAATAAAATTAGAATATATAGTTTTATGAGTCTTACAAATGAAATATTTCACAATTTTACAAATGAAATCTATTTTAATTTTTACTTATTTTTACTTAATTTAAATTTATTTTAATATACACATTTATACATATTTATATATAAACGTTGGGATAGGTTTAAAGAAACAGACATTGTGGTGAGAAATTAATGGACTTTCTGTGGGGTAATTCGACAGTACTTATGAAAGTTCAAGTTTTCCTTAGGCATTGATCCAGTAATTACAACCCTAAGAATTTAAGAAATACTTGCAAACATGCAAAGACAGATGTGTGTGAATGTTCACTATGGTGTCATATGCACAGTTGGTGAAAAAGATGTATCCATAGGGATTGGTTTTTCTAGATCAATGCTATGGGTCATTACAGAGCCAATCAAGAAGCTGAGTGTGTATAAACATGAAAGACTGACACATAGTAAGTTTATGAAATTTATTGTTAGTTTCCTATTTTTCTTGAGAGAATAGTGTATGACAAGCTTTTCTTGACATTCTGGAAAAGAGGTTTTAACTGATTCAAATTGTGGAAAAAGTCATCTTTTTCAATAAACCTGCTTATAAAATGGATGTGATCTGGAAAGCTAGCAACTGTTAAAGTTTATCATGTCTGAGGTGTATGCTTACAATTAAGTTGTAGAGACGTCTGTATTTTCTTCTATATACATCTGTATACTTTTTCCATTACTTATTAGTTTTATAATTTCATAATATTTGGATGACCTACTAGGACCACATGGTTGTTTTGTTTGTGTTATCCCTGGGAACATCTAGGACTTTAAACTGGGTGATAGACTCACATGCCCTTCAAGCACTGCTAATACAAAATTATATTAGCAGGTTTAATTAATTGAAAAAAAAACTGAAGATAAGAGACAATATATATATTAATGAAATTGATAAAAATATAAGGATAAGGGGGAAGTTGATATAAGGAATATGACAAATTTCCACTGTAGAGGTTTCTTTTAGAATTTGTCTTATATAGATTTTTATCGGATTTATCAGTGAGCAGAAACCTAAAATCAGGCCTTCCTAGAAAGAAAAGTATAAATGGTAGTTAAATATATGGAAGACATTCAGCCTTCCTAGCAATGGAAGGAAATGCAAGTGAAAACAAGGGTGAGACTCATTCTAGGAACAGACAATAGGCCAGGAGAAGAGGCGTAGCCAAAATAAGTTAATGACATTGTAGACAGAAGTCTATGTGTACTAGATATGTCTTGTCTGGCGTGCAGGGTAGTTATGAGGTAGAAAGAAAATGATGCAGTAGGGCAGGGTATGTTGCCATTTGATAAAGAGACCATTGAGTGAAGACCTGCAGTGTTTGGGTGCACGTCATGGAGCTGTTGGGGGACCCCGGGCAGACACAGGGAAGAGCAAGTGCACAAATCTGGAGGGTGGGGCTTACCTGCTGTGTTGAGTGAGTGTGGCCAGAACCAAGAGACTGTGAGGACATGGAGCTCTGTCCTAAAGTGACATGGGAATGATGGGTCACGCAGGGACCCATTAGCTTATGGTAAGCATGATTTTACTTGGAGAGTGATGGCGTGTTACCGGGAGGTTTTGAACTCAAGGTGACATGACCTGATTTTCCTTTGAACAGAGTCATCGTGATTATGTTGGTAGAAGCTGGCAGGAGTCACATGGATATGAGCAGGGACCCTAAATAGGAGGCTAGCATAATAACTCTGGCTGGAGGGGATGTGGATGGGGACCCCCACCCCAGTGAAGTGCAAAGAGTGGGCAGATTCTGTGTGCATTGTTGGGGAGAATGGACAGGAATTGCATGTGGATTGGATGTGGATCATGAGAAAATGAGAAAGATCCAGAATGACCTCAGGCTTCTTGCTCTAGCAATTGGAAGAAGGGGACTGTGTTAGTGAAGAGAAGAGCTTGTAGGACCATGGGTTTGAGGAGAAACACTGGGAACTTGTTCTTATACATGTGAAGTTTGAGTTCCCCATTGGACACCTAAGAAGATGATTGGATGAGGCCATTGGAAAAGTGAATCCCTGTTTCAGGAGTGTGGTTCAGGTTGGAGGTAAGCATTTGGGAATTTTGGTGGTTTGCACATTGGCGTTGTGCTAGTTTAGAGGAGTGCCGCTGCCTCTTGGTGGATGTGGGTAGCATCTATAGCTGCCCCTTGTTCCCCCTCATCTGGTAGTAAGTGTGAACAGTATCCTATGGCCCTGCCTATGGTGATATTTAAGATGTGAGGAGGCTAGGAAGACACAGGTTACCTGCCATAGATGGGGAGTGGAGCACATTTGGGAAATGCAGTAGTATTGGTAATGGGTACACTTCAGAAGGGTCCTAAAATTACATCGATACCCCTCATTCTGGTTGTGGGGTCTTCTCCACACATATTGAGGTACAATAAGGCAGGTGTGATCTAGGCCAACACTTGAATTTAACCAGCGTGCTGCCTTTGCCAAGCAAGAAAGCACTAACATATGAACTGCACATGCAGGGGATTCAAGATAACAATGCACGCACGCAGAAAGGCATTCAGTGCCAAATCCCAGAGGGCCTGGGGAGAGTGAAATGGTGCTCAGCGACTGTGGGTATCCTGCAGTGACATAAACAGCCATGAACAACATGAAGATTGGGTCTGATAGTCTCCAGGCAGGAAAAGGAGACAATACAGTGAATTTTGGGGTTGAGTTCTGGGAGACGGAGCCAGTGGTCCAGTATTCAATTCTGGAAATGGAGGTGTAGACTCTGCGGGAGTGTCAGTCATATTCCACATACACAGGCTGCTTCCTGGGCCTGGATGGAGGAGGGGTCCTGGTCTTTGTCTATATAAGCAACTCATTAATAACTTGAGGTATATGTAGTCTACGCCCCAGGTTTCTATAAAGATTAACCAAGATCATGTGTATGAAGTGCTGTGTGTGGGTCTCAGGTACCCACACATCTTATTAGAGGATTCTGCCCCCTCACATTCCCATGGGCACGTTAAAACGCTATCTGTTCTGCCACCATCTTCAGCAGGTCATTGCTGTCCTTCGGTTAATGACACTATTGCCCAGGAAAAGACAGGTAAACCACTCTTGAATGAGAGCCTTGAAAACTTAGGAATGCAGGGAACTTGGATACTGGATATTTCTTCTACTAAATTTTACAGTTTTAGTCCATTCTTTAATGCTACCTACCCGCTGTGGTGATTATTAGACTGATCACAGTTCCCCTTATATTCAAGGCATGACCTGTAGCTGCTAACTATATGGCTTTGGTCATCAAGTTAGGTAGCTAATTATGAATTTCACTCTTTCATTCATATACCCATTGCCAAGACAGAAGACCAACAGCTATCCTATCCATCCTCACTATTTAATAGGAAAAAGAAAAGCTTAGAAGAATGAAACTAAAATGGTTGCAATAACTTATTGGAAAAAAGTGGTTGGTCAATGACAATAAAACAACAATTCTATAAACATATGAATTAGTATGCACGATTCAAGATGTCGGCTGGCCAATTCTCCATGCAGGCATTTGTCCCATCGGAACATTGTAACTTGTTACATATTGCATCAGAGTGACAACTGACAGAAAAAATCGGAATTAGAGTCCTCAAGACTATTTCTGGTACCATGAAAATTTTAATTCCTCAAAACCAAATTGGAGTAATGATTAGACTAAGCGATAGTTTACCAATGAATAGTCATTCATACTATTAAACAGACCAACAGAATCCTTCCAGATGTGAAGCCATAACCAGAGCAAAGAATCTTTACTCTGGATACATTTACACCATCAGGGGGATCCCTGAGGCTGAACGGTGCGAGGGTCATTCTACAGAATGACTTTGAGAAGAACTCTGATATCTATTAGTTCATTTTTCCTTGAGTCCCTTTTCAAATACTTCAAGGTGGAGAGATTCAAAGCAGAGACTACATGATATTTTTCAGTGGTTCATGCTTCCCCAGAAATGATGGGACCATTTGCAGACTGAAGCATACTCCTTTGCAGGGGCTGCTCTCTCACACCATGGCACCCAAAGCATTAACATCTCTCTCTCTCTCTCTCTCACACACACACACACACACACACACACTCACACTCACACCCACCCACCCACCCAGGTAAGCAATGGTAAAGTGAAATCTGTGGGAAATTTGGTATTCCATTAAAAGGACAGGAATACCAATCCCCAGGGCTCAGCCAGCCTTTTTTTTTTTAACCACTCCCTTTTAAAATGCATTCATCAAAAAGTATTATTTATGGGTAATTGCAAATGATGTTCAAAACTGTGGCTAAAGATTTAAATTAAGAATAATGCCTTACTGAGTCTTAAACCGGTGAGCACTTACAAAGTAAAATTCTTTGGTGTTTTCATAAACATTTTTGCAATAGTGTAATCCTTATTTGGACGAAAGCTCATGATTTTTTTTAGATGGTTTCTGGTTTTTCAAAAGTATTGCTATGTTATTTGGGGGAGATTTCTAATGTGGCTACAGATGAGTATAAAATTCCTCTCTGTTTTTATCATTTTGATTACACTTCCAGATATGAGGGAAACATGAATTAATATTGTTTTGATGTTACTTGTAAATACTACTATTTACAACTTGATTTTTCTAAAATGTTTCTAGTTCAAATTTACCAATACTAAAAATGTAGTTATACAAAAATAATTTTTTTTGAGGGAAACCTAGTGAACAGCACCAATCCATAATCATGGAAGCTCTGAATAGAGATTCTGTCTTATTTACTGCTCCATAGAACCTAGAACGGTGCATGGTACATAGTAGATACTGTATTTTGTTATGATGTAAAGAAATAAATGAAGGAATGATGCATCTTTACCATATCAATAGTGGCATCTAAATTATTTTACTGTTTCATTTTCTGTGCTTCCTTTGTCCTGTTCTCCACTCTCCCTTGTATTACTATTGACCTCCTTTCTGGTTTTCCAGCTCCCTCTCAGATCTGTTAGGAGCATCTATGATTCCGCATGCCAGCCCTCACTGTCCAGCTGCATGCGGATCTGACCCATCACCCAGCATGGGCCAGAACTCTTTGCACCTGCTTCATCTGTGCACCCAGGTTAGATCGGCAAAAGCAGCTCAGACCCTGTGAAATATGTGTGACAGAAGTTACTACTACCCTATTTTATGGATGAGGCAATTGGGGAAAAGAGATGAGTGATTTTTGTCCTTTCCCAAGATGGTAAATAAACTGGTGCCTCAAGAACCCAAGAGTTGTGCATCTACGCCTGGACGCCTATGGAGTGAAGGGCTGAAATACGGGGAAGAAATAGTATGGCAACTACATTGACCACAATAATATGCTTTAGATGTGCTGAAAAGTAGAGCCAGATCATGTTGATTTGGAAAATCAGAGAAATAGCCAGCACTTCAGTGGACTAAACAAAAGTGGATGATGTCGTACTTGCAAACTGTGCTGTCATTCTTGTTCAATTGGAAGTCCCAAAGCAGGCGGAATGATAGTTTTCTTGTTGTGCTAAGAATACTCAGCCAACCATTTATTTACTTTTAACCTGACCAATGTTAGTATAATTTTTGGGATAACTTCTTCGCAAATAACTTTATAGACCTTGAGCTCTAGCAGCATCTACCCAACCACATGGTGCCCATGACTTTCTTTATTAGAGATGGAGGATAACTTCAGTTATAATGCTCCCATCCCAAAGAGCTAGGACCCCCTTCTACGAACTGTGTCTGTCTGTCTTCTCTCTGTCCTACCTCCTCCCCATCTCTCCTCCCTTCCTCCCTATGTTTCTCTCCTACCTTTCTCTCTTCCGTCTTTTCCCTTGGAAATTGATAGATCAGCCTCTTTTATAGTTATCAGTGCCCTGCCTTTGCCCAACATACTCTGAGTAAGAACTCCACAAATATTTGCTGAATTAGTAAATTCTGATTCCCACAAAACTTGATTATAACAGAATAAATAATGAGGTTTTGTGGACAGGGAATGTCTATGTCACCACTGTGTTTTTATTTCTTAGATTTCCTGAAAGATAAAAGGCAATCCATACAATAAAAAAAAAAAAAAATCAAGAGCTTTAAAAATGAGGTGGGAAAGGACATGTGTTTAACTTTTAAAAATATATATATTTGAGCCATTTTCACATTTCCCTTCACTGAGGAATTCTAAGACTTGCAAACCTATTTCTCCTTTCTAACCTAGGTGTTCACTACCTGCCTAAAATGTAGCAACAGAAAAGAATGAAATCAAACCTCAGAACCTCTGGAGACCATTTTTTCCCATAAAGTTCCAAAGGACATATGCCCATTTCCCCGTTCTTACATCACTCCTTTAAAATGAAAGCAATGGGGAAACATTTTAAACCATTTCTCTGATTGAATTGACGCTTTCCTCAGGTGTTTAAATTTTGAACATTCTGCATTAGGAATGGAGATATTACGGGATTTTTAAATGGAAAAAAAAAACTAGTAGAAAATTCTCTTCTGGGTAGATTTTTAACATTTTAGATGAAAGAGATTTCTTAACCAGGGACTATGCACATTATTCAGTTATTCATTCAGCACATAGCAGGGTGTGTGTTAGAGTATGTGTGGTTTGTAGTGCCAAGCTGAGAAATACATCCACAAGGTATGGCATCAGTCTTGGAGCATTCTTCCAAAAGACTTTCCAGTAATAAAAGCATGAAGTTCATGACCAAGGATTTGAACATTAATCCTAATTCTACCACTGAGGTAAGTGATGCTGTTGTGATTAATTTCTATGGGCCTTAACTTCTTATTTGTAAAACATAAATCATCATCTTTCTTTACATCCCGTGTTCAGCTGTTAGGAAAGCATGTGAATCCCTGCATGTAAAGTCCTTTCAGTACAAAACAAAAAAAGTATACTGGATGATTCAGTTAATCAAACAATCGGAGCAGTTGCAAGACAATATATAAGCAAAATCCTTGCTTAAGGAAAATACCCTGCAGATACAGGTGCTGAGCGTCTTCAGAGTAAGATCAATTTTAGGGTATCAAAATGTTGTAAGCTCTGGGAAACATGATCTTTGAGTTTTGGAGAAAGGCTAACATTTGAATTATGAGAAATAACCATTATTCCAGGAGAAGGTAATGAAAGACAAATGAGAGTACGTTAGGATGGAAAAATGGAAGGGCCCCATAAAAGGACAAACTTAGAGAAGCCAGGTTGGGTCCACTGCTAGAAGCCCCTAAGTGAATGACACCCACAAGACTAATCGGTCTGAACGGTGAGAGTAAGTCATGGTAGTCTCTGGAGTGGAAGATGGGATAGCAGGCAGGTTAAGACAGTGACATGGCATAATTTAGAAAAGAGAAAAACCCACTATGATATGGGACAGGTATAAAGCCATGAAACATTGGATTAACTTCATAGCATGGGAATTAAAGGTTGAAAAAATGCTAGCATATTTTGACTAATGGCAAACATGAGTATTTATGGGAAAGGAAACCTAAATTTAGCAAGTGGAGAAAGGCACATGGAATGATTGTATTGATTTGAGATGCATAAAATGTTATAAACACATGCATCACAAAATAGGCTATGAAGCCACCATGCAGAGATGGGATTCTGAGATGGCATGAAGTCCTGGAAATGCAGGCATGCTGGGGGCCAAAATTTCCATTATGAATCTTCTTAGGCTCAACCACACATTTATACCCGTGTAGCTTCATAGGTCACAAATTTCATTAGATTCACCTGGAAGGATATGGAGTTAGGGTACTCAATGGGCCAGTAGAACCACTGGGAGGTTTCCTTTGGTAACATTGTTGCAGTGGACAGGGCTATTCTTTGTTCCTCCAAACAACATAGGGCCATGGACATATCCAAGGGGACAGAGTCCACGCAGGTGGGCATATGTCACTTTAGCTTTATAAACCAGTGCCCCTTACTACTCATTCCCAGTGTAATCTCTGTGTAAAATTCACTTCCAGAGACCTCCCAAGGTATATGTCCTAGTTCAAAGGCACAACCTTCAGAGAAGTCTAAAACTATGGCTTCCCAACAGTCCTTGATGGATTCTTCCATGTAATTGCAATCAAATGATAGACAATTGACCATGCATGTCAAGGAACAGGTGAAGAGTACAGTGAAGGAACCAAAGGCAGTGTGGTAATGTCCGGTGGCCTGGCATATGACAGAAAGCCATTTCCTCTTTTACAGTACACTGGGTTGGCATTAAAAGTGATACTGTAAAAAGAAAAACACCAAAATTACAATTGATACTTGGAAAATTGAAAGAGCTGTCATGCCTTTCAGGATCTGCCTTAAGTTAACAAAATCTCCATTTTATACAGATTGAATTACATTTATTTTATTTTTTATTTTTTTATTGTTATGTTAATTCCCATACATTACATCATTAGTTTTAGATGTAGTGTTCCATGATTCATTGTTTGTGCATAACATCCAGTGCTCCATGTAGAACGTGCCCTCCTCAATACCCATCACCAGGCTAACCCATCCTCCCACCCCCCTCCCCAGATTGAATTACATTTTAAAAAAAGTTTATAGAGAACAGACTTCTAGGGCTAACCTGGACTTAACTAAGGTGACAAAGTTTCATTTTCTTAAGGAATATATAGCTATTAATCAGAAGTGTTGATTATTGTATGAAAAGGGCCTGCTTTCTCCATTCATGTTGACTTGGGTTCAAATTTGGACTTTGCTTTTACAAAGTACTGCATTTAGGCCAACTTACAAAGTGTGGTGATTCCACTCACCTGATTTCATTTACCTAATTTCACTCACCATTTGTAAAAAAAATAACTACTGAATTGTGATTACAATTAAAAGAATATAAAAATTAGTTTCTCTTATTTTCATCCATAATAACACAACTTTCACATTAATCACTACTTAGGACTTTCACATAATTAACAGTATACTTGAGAAATATTTTCTGGTATAATTTGCAAATTCAGGTCACCGGAGTATTTTATGTACAAGGTGCCTTGCATGAAAGAATTTCAAGTATATTCTGTTTTTCCTGAAGTTAACACCTATATTCAAATTTGTAATTTTTTTGATTGATTTAGTGACAGATATCCATTGACTCAATGAGGACAGATAATTTTTTCATATCACAGTATGAATATTACTTTAAATTACTTTATACTACCTGTGGGACAAATTTTAAAGACCTTTGTGTTCTTTGACATTTCACTGGAGCACAGAGTTCTCAGAATGGATAATTAATGTCAAAATGGTCTGGCAAGCACAGAAAGCAGGCAGCTGGAGACATTGTTCTAATGCAGTCATTCCTTTGTGAAAATCTTAGCTGAATCCTTCCACTTGCCAAATGAGCATTTCAATACATATTCTAACATTCAAACGGGATTGATGTGAAAGTTATGTTTTGTTTTAAAGCTTTATCCATTACCCAGAGTTAACCAAACTGCAACAACATCCAAGGGCACAGTCCTCTGCAAAACCATCCTCACTCCTGACACACTTGGTTTGGTCATGCACTAACCTCCTAGAACTCACTTGTTATATTCTGTTAATTATAGGAACAGAATTCAGATTAAAATAAACCAAAGTAAGAGATCCAAGGGTTCTACATGGAGCTTCTCCTGTCCTCTCTCCATGGAGTCGGGGTGCCTATTATGCTCCCAGAAGTAATTCATGAACAATGTGCACCAGCACTGTCAACCAGTGAAGCTCGCCTAAGCTCACTGTCCAGAATTTTCATTGGGGTTTCATCACATAGGCGTGATTGATTGATTGATTGCCCAAATGACTGAATTAAATTTCCATGCCAACTGATACCATGTGGCCCAAAGTCCCCACCACAAATCACAGTGTTGGTCTTCCTGGCATGGCCAGGTCCCTACCCTTGGACTGTCAGGTGTGGCCAGCCCCACCCAAAACAAAATCATCTATAATGATTACCTCCCTGAAACCAAGCACTAAAGCCAGACCTTTCTTAAACAAGGTTACAATTTTTACTACAAAATTATAAATAAATCATGGTATTTCCAAAGATATTCCTGAAAAAAAAGGTCTTAATTCTAGTCCTAACATGTGATAGAGGAAAAGGATCCTAAAAATGGTAGACACATACCATGGGTAGATGCCAAAGGAAAAGTAGGAAGATAAAAATGTGTATCTGAATGACTAATATTAAGAAGTTGAATGGTGCCTATGCTCATTCACTGTTGAATTCAACAAATATTCTTAGAGGCTATTTCCAGAACTATGCTAGGACTTGGAGTTAAGACTGCTGTGATAGTTATTCATAGAGATTATAGTCCATTGTGTGCATTTGGGAGGGTAGCTATCCATTAAATCACACAAATTATGTGAAAGTTCACTTATAATTTCTTTAAGCTCATGATTTACAAATGTGTTAAATAGAAGGGATTGATTTAGTCCTTAGTTCTGCTTCTATTACCTGACCTGGCCTCAATTACCTCCCAATCCATTGTATGAATTTACCTAGTCAAGATGAACCTGATCCTACTGGAGTGTTCTACTGACAAGAAAATGTGCCACAGAAGTCACCTGATTTCCCAAGAACATAAGGAGGATTCCTTCAACAATTTTAACCTCTTAATTTTCACAGGATTATAACCTACGAAGTAATATTGAATATGTGATGTAAACTAATCAACTATTTTATTTGGGGTATAACAAACAAGTCCCTTTTAAGACTATAAATATAACATTGAATGTCTGTAAAAGTAATTTTTAAAACCAATCTATAAGCATTTAGCAAAAATTAATAATTGAACAGTATTCTTTAATACAGTTCATTTATGCATATTTAACACACCTTATGAACGTCTATTCATAATTAAGTAGACCTTCAGTTCCTACCAATGGTTAGAATTATTATGTAAAGATAAAGTAGTATTTATATTCTGCTGAAATGAAGCAAAAGATCAAACTGATGAAAAAGCTAGGCGATAATACAGAGCACATTTTAAAGCACTGTTGTAAAATCAAGGTCAAGCATGAAATATTCTAAGCAGCCTTTTGAAGTTTTTATTCATATTAATGAAATCCTGAGGGTTTGATAAAGTCCACCCCGATTCTGTGGACTATATTAGAGAAAAACATAGCCTAACTTTTGCTTTGAATTAGAATTTAGAGAATGGAGATATTTAGGGTGTTAAAAAATCACTTCATTGGCAAAAGCCTTGGTTTCTATCTTTGATGGAAGAAAGTCAAATCATTTCAATCTTAGCTAAGTTATAAAATGCAATTTGACAGTCATAAATTACATCTTCACAGAGGCAACTACAGTTGACCCTAAAAAACATGAGGGTTAAAGACAGTGCTTTATTATCAAGAAATCTGGAAAAGGGGATCCAAGCAGTTCGAACCTATGTTGTTCAAGAGTCAACTATGCAGTTGTATGTATCAAAATATGATCACTCATTTCTTCAAGAATGAACACAAATGCAGAACAATTTCTTACAGAAATCTGGTCAAAAGCTTTTTAAAAATGTAATGTAGGCATTAGTTGATTGGCTGGAGCCAAAGGTTGACATTTTTAAAGATTAAAGAAATCTGCTTTACACCAGATAACCTCTCCTTTAATGAAGGTGACTAGATATTTTATAAAAGAATAAGGTCTTTCTCCTAAGTTCTCATTTCAATTTGGGATGAATGCTGAATTATTTTCCCCATACCATCTCTCTCAACATTTTTATCCTGAGAGCCCGTGTTAAAAACAGTCTTTGTGAAGGAATCCTCAGGCAAGATGCTTGCAGGTCATGAAGATGTTAAGAAATAGATTAAAATCCCATTCAAGCTTGTCACATTTAGGTCTCACTCTTGCTTGTTATCTCCATCTGTCCCCACCATGGAGCTCAGCCATGCACCAGACAGAGGAGTGGGATGTCACGTGTAGATGGTGTCTACAATTCCCCAGTGGCACAATCTTAGACAAGTCACATACCACTTCTGGACTTGGGCATCTTCATATACAGAAGTGGGGTGTTCGACGACAGGTTCTCTGACTTTCTATCATGCTTTTATGGACTTGCTACTCCAAATGCAAGCCAATCTCTCAAATAGGAGCTTTTGCTAATTTTCTTTTAACTTGCTATGACCTTCTCTTTTCCCAGATTAGAAGGCTCCTCCTGATGTTAAAGGCCCAGCTTAGTTATTACTCTTTTTGTGAAAGATTTCTCTACTACTCAGGTTGAATCAATTACCTTCTCCTGTACAATTTTGGCACAATGTTCATAAAGCTTATATAATTCCATCATTTTACTCATATACGACTTTGAGGCAGGTACTATAGTTTTGTCATTTTTTATTTTTCCTGCACAAAACGAAGCACAGAAAACATAAGCTCTCAATAAACCTTTCTAATCCTTGCCATGCCTTTACCATAAAATTTTCTCTGTGCAAATAAGTTTCTAAATACTATCTGATTCTTCATAGCTGTCAGTATAGTGAGGCTATGTGGCAATAACACATTTCCTTCAACTTGCAGTAGCTTACAAGTGTTTATTCCAGGATGGGTGTCCACCATGGGTCAGCTTGAGCTCTGTTCCCTGTTGTTTTCATTCTGGGGGTTGCAGCCTACATCTGAGAAGTGCTCAGTTTCCACATAGAAGGGAAGGAGGTATGGCAAACCAAACATTGGTATTCAAAGATTTGGTAGGAAATCATGTGTCCTTTCTACCAGTATTTCATTAGCCAATAGGCATTCCTGAGTTTATCAGCATGGAAATGTCTGCTCCCGTTGTGAGGAGGGCCATCCTAGACAGGAAGTGGAATATATGGCAAGTTAGAGTGCAATTACCATACTTCTATTCCAATGCAATACTACTTGGGAGATCTTGAAATTGGTGGTGGTGACATTGTATTTGGTTTTTTGGGAGTTCTCTTCCTTACAAACTAGGGACTAATAGGGCAGCCTGTTGATAGAAGGATGAGGTGAATGATATAAAAGAGAATGTTTATCTAGATATCAGAGAAAATAGAGAAGATCTGATTGAGATGTGACAGTTTTATGACACTACCGAATTAAGATACTACTGGGACTCCGTATTTAGCTCATCTGTACAGATTACGCAGTGCAAAAAAAATGCAAACAAGACTGTGTTCCCAAAGTGCCATAATAAATGTAGTCAGGCTCTAAGTCCATGGAGGCAATGGGAAGCCCCACAAGTAAGAATTTAAGACAGCCTAACTTCACTCAAAGCACGCTAGCACTGACTACTACGGCATGATCCATTAAAATCTGTGAGAAGAAAAAGTTTCCATTATGTGGTACCTGACAGTTATGATAAATGAAATCAGGATAATTAAATTCATGTTTCAAGCAGTAAACTATCAGAAAAATTAGCATACTCAGTCACCTGGCATTGTACCAACTAGAACTTGATTAATCAATATTTCTGTTAAACTCATTAACACCTACAGAGGCAGAATGGCAGTTAGAAAATAAGTTTCTCAACACACGAGATTATAGCTTCGTAACCAGGGCTTATCTCCATGAAAACATTTCTGAGTTTTAATTTTTTTTTTAATTTTTACTGTACACCTTTGTCTTTTGTCTCTAGTCAGTTAAGGATTAGGATAGGATTGCATTTTCTTCTGGAAAAGTATGTGTACACATATACACATATAATACATACATATAAAATACCTGGGCTTTAAATCGCAGAGAAAGATTTTAGTATATAATATGATAAAATCTAGTGTCACTACTACTTTTACATTATAGCTTTGGCCATGATCATTTGTTTTTTAAAATTTTTCTCTTAGCTAAAAATCATATCATTAGCAAATTTTTGAAAATAAAAATTATACTAAAAATATTTAAACATAGCTTTAACAGGAAATAACTACTCTTTATCTTGGGGTACTTCTGTTTCTCTGTGTATACGTGTGTTTACTTGTAAATATGTGGGTATATGCATGTATGGCTGCATATGATTTATAAGTATGTATGATATTTTTTCACTGAATATCACACTTTTTTATTGAAGTGTAATTCACATATAACATGATTTGATATTTGTATATATTACAAAATGATTACTGCAATAAGTCTACTTAGAATTCATTATCCTACACAGTTACAGAATTTTTTTCTTGTGATGAGAACTTTAAAGATTTACCCTTAGCAATTTTCAAATATCCAATACAGCATTATTAATCACACACACCATGCTGCAACTTACATCCCCATGAAATCTTCCCCCCCCCCCCCCTTAATAACTGGAAGTTGGTATCTTTAGACCCTCTTTATTTATTTCACCCACTCCTTAACTTCCCCCTCTGGTAATCTGCCAACCACCAATCTGTTCTCTATCAATGGGGTTTTTGTTTTTAGACTCTACGTATAGGTGAGAGCATACATATTTCTCTTTCACCTTGTGACTTATTTCACCCAGCATAAAGCCCTCAAGGCCCATCCATGTTGTTACAAATAGCAACATTTCCTTTTAATGGCTGAATATTCCACATACTACATCTTCTTTGTTCATCCATCAATGGGCCAACTTGTTTCCATTGTAAATAATGTTGCAATGAACATGGAAATGCATATGTCTTTTCAACTTAGTGTTTTCATTTTCTTCAGATATCCAGAAATGGAAATGCTGGATCATGGGGTAGTTTTATTTTTAACTTTTGGAGGAAACTCCATACTATTTTCCACAGTGGCTGTACCAATTTACCTCTTGACCTCCTTGGTTAAATTTATTCCTAGATATTTTATTCTTTCTGATGCAATTGTAAATGGGATTGTTTTCTTAATTTCTCTTTCTTATAGTTTAATATTAGTTTTTATGAATGTAACTGAATTTTATATATTGATTCTGCAACTTTATTGAATTTATTTTTAATGTTAACAGCTTTTGGTGGAATCCTTAAAGTTTTCTATATAAAATAGATCATCAAAAAATAGTGACAGTTTTACTACTTTCTTTGCAATTTGAATGACTTTTATTTCTATTTCTTGCCTAATTGTTCTGGCTTGAACTTCTAATACTTGTGTTGAATAAAAGGTGGTAAAAGTGGGCATCTTGATCTTACAGGAAAATATTTCAGCATTTTAACATTGAGGAGGATGTTAGCTGTGGGCTTGACATACATGGCCTTTATTATATTGAGGTATGTTCCTCTAAACCCACTTTGTTGAGAGTTTGTATCATGAACAGATGTTGAATTTTGTCAAATGAATTTTTTCTGCATCTACTGAGGTGATCATATCATTGTTCTCCTTCATTTTGTTAATGTGGTATATTGCTTTGCTTGATTTGTGGATGTTGAATCCCTCCTGCATGTCTGGAATAAATCCAGCTTGATCATGGTGTATGATCCTTTCAATGTAGTGCTGAGTTAGGTTTGCTAATATTTTGTTGAGGATGTTTGTATCAATATTTACAGGAATGTTGGCCTATAATTTGCTGGTGACGTCCTTGTCTTGTTTTGGTATCAGAATAATTTAGGCCTCATAAAATGAATTTGGAAGCACTCTCCCCCCCACACACATTTTTTTTTAAATTTTTGTGTAAGAGTTTGAGAAGGATTGGTATTAATTCTTTGAATGTTTGGTAGAATTCACTCTGAATCAATCTGGTACTTGTTTGTTGGGAGGTTTTTGATTTGTGCTTCAATCTCTTTATTAGTATTTGGTCTGCTCAGAATTTCTATTTCTTTATGTGAGTTAGTCTTGGAAGGTTGACTATTTCTAGGAATTTATCCATTTATTTTGGTTGTACAGTTTGTTGGTGTATAACTGTTGTAGCCTCTTATGATGCTGTTTCTGTGGTATCTGTGGTAATGTCTCCTCTTTTGTTTCTGACTTTATTTGAATTCTCTTTGTCTCTCTCCTCATGAGTGTAGATAAATTTTTGCCAATATCATCTTTTTAAAGAATCAGCTCTTGGTTTCATTGATATTTCCTATTTTCTTTTTAGTCTCTTTCATTTTTGCTGCTCTGATTTTTGTTATTTCCTTCCTTCTACTAAATTGGGCTTCATTTTTTTTTTCTTTTCTAGTTCCTTGAGGTATAAGGACAGGTTGTTTGAGATGTCTCTTTGTTAAAGTAGGCATTTTGCTATGACCATCCCTCTTAGAACTATTTTTGCTAAATGCCATAAAATTTGCTATGATATTTCATTTTCGTTTTTTCCCAAGTTATTATTTTTCTTTTGATTTCATCATTGACCCACTGGCTGTTTGTTAAGTCTCCACATATTTGTTTTTATTGAAATCATTTTAAACACCTTTCCATATTAGAAATGTTTTGTAAAAACTGTAATATCTATGTATTTTTTTATCTTTTCATTTGATACTGAATCAAAATGTATTTAATAATTTACTATCTTCATTACTTTGATATAACGAACAACTTTTACTTGAATTTTGACCTGTAATATGGCACCACTTAATATCTCCTGTTCTCCCCTCTCCAGAGTCTCTCTTACTCTAGTCCTTTATCCCATCCTGGTATTTCTCTTGATTTCTCTTTCTCTTTCCTTTTTCATTATCTAGATCCCATATTCTCAAGCCTGATAATCTGACAAATTTAGAAGTCCCCTTGGGAGTAGGAGTTGCAGTAGAGGAGAATAGAAAAGATAGGCAAAACTGCTGATAAAATTGTGCTATTCAGTGATTATGCCTGCCTTATCTGTACATCAAAATCTTATACAACTATAAAATGTGTGAAATAATTTTGAAGCCTTACTATTTGGATTTTATTTCATATTAGCACTTAAAACCCCTAGAAATATACAATTTTGAATTAATTTATTATCTGCAATTTTAAAGTAAATTGAACTATTCGAAAGGAAAGGCAATTATCTCAAAGAAAATTGAGAACAAACAACAAAACAACAAAAGTTGCATTGCACAGTAAAATTTCGTTTTACAAGGGGTATTGATTCAGTGTGTTGGAGTTTAACATATTAGCCTAGAAAGTTTCAAGCATTCCCAAAATATTAGCATTGCTTTCATTTTGAATTAATTATTTTTTATTAAGGGAATTTCATTGTTTTTACTTATGCTTATTAACAATTAATAAAAATGGTATTATGTTTGACAGGAAAAATATCAACAAAATGTAAACATGAGAAGGATAAGTCTTTTCTCTGAAAATAAGCAAATTAATAAGAAGTAAGCAAATGCAATTTATTCTTTTTGTAATATAATAAAAGTATTTGCTTATTGAGTGAAACTGCATCACTCCTACAGTTGATGCAGACAAAGGAATAATTTGTTACACTGCAGAAAACAATATGCCAGTTTCTTTCCATTGTTAAGCAGCATGCAGACAATTTATTTAGCTTATTCAAAATTATAAAATGATATGGTTTGTAGAACCAATCAAATGTGGTCAAGTTTCAGAAGGAGATATGTATCAAGGTTTCTGAGGCTCATTCAACTGTATGCTTTCAAATCTCCCAGGCCAGGAGTAGATAACCCCTATTGACCAAGACCATTACTCATGGTGTCCCAGTGTCCCTTCTTTCTTTTTGATAAGAGTTCCCTTTTTAATCTCATTTTTTCCTCCCTTCTTCCATAAATACTGATCCACACATCTGCTGTTTACCAGTACCCTAGTACCAAGGCATGAGAAATATCCATGAACAAAATAAAGACCCTTGCCATCATAGAGTTTACCTTTTCCTGAGAGAAGATGGAAAATAAGTATTTCAAGTAAATCATGTAACATGGTATAAAATAATAGGTTTGAGATGAAAAGAAGTATTAAGCACTGGTAGGAGAGATAAAAAACCAGCGGCTTAGTTGTGAGCTTCAGGGATGAGTTCTCAAAAAGAAGAACCATAAAAGAAGACTGAAAGAATAAAGCCGGGAAGGAAAGAAGGATGAATGACATAGGGGATATCCTTGAAGTCCAGTCTTCCAGGCATGACCACTTATTGAAAATGCTCCTGATCAGGAATGATGCATTCAGAAAGATGAGCATTGGATTGAATAATGTGGAGATAACTGATGCCTTGGAGGAGAAGAGTTGTAGATGAATGGCAAGGTCTAGTGCCTGGTGGACTGGTTTTCAAACTACACAGGAGGAGAGGAAGAGGTGATGCAAAACATAGAATATTCTTTCGGAGAGTTGTGCTGTAAAGCCATATAAAGAAATGTGGTAATACCTAGCAAGGGAAGTGGGGTTGAGAGATATTTTTTAATGAGAGAAATAAGAGCCTGCTTGGATGCTGAAGAAAATGACCCAGGTGAGAGGCAGAAATACTGGTGTTTAGAAAGAGAAGAACTACTGAAGTGGTGTACTTGAAGTAAGCAAGAGGGGATTTGAATGGATTGCACAAATGATGTGGAGGGAGATGGATAACCACCCCTTCATACCTCCATTACTTAGAATCTCTCCCCCATTGCCATAAATTCACATAGACTGACTTCATGTCTTGATTGCTTGATAAGCAAGGGGATTTTGCTCACCTATATTCTAATCCTCCTGATGCTATTTATATTTTCTGTTCTATCCCCCATTCCCCATCTTTCCTCATTTCCTGAGACCATATATATTTTCTGGAATTCTTTTTCAGTTGTGAACAGCATCTTCCATAGCCCTCATCTAGTCTCTGAATTTTTTTTCTACTTCCTGCTTAGTCCCTGGGGACACTGAAGCCATCCAGCCCTCCCAATGTAATGGTTGTACTTTGTTTGCGGTTGACTCTCCTCCCACCAGACTGGAGGCAGGGCAGGTGTCCTCCTTGCTTTACATTGCTGACTTCAGACCTTTCTACCTCTCTAACAACCCTCATCCTTGCTTCCTGAGCCACCAGCTTAGAGCATCCACAGGCACCAACCAACAGCAGACCCCTTCTACCCTGTTTTCAGTGACTTCATCTTGGTTTAGAGACACTCTCCATACTTCTACTTGATTCTTAGTGATTTCAATATACTTTTAGAAGACTTATTCAACAACCTAAATGTTCAGTTTCTTGAACTACTTTTCTGCAATAATCTCCAGTTGACCTCAGTCATCCTCATCGTTGTCCCAGGGAACTAGTCTGTACCAGTGGCTGCAATCCCTCCATAGTCTAAATTTCATGAATTCTTCTCTTTGGCCTACTGTCTTTCCAGCTCACTTCTTACCTGCCAGCCCTTCGGTATTTTAACCCCAGCAGTTTCTCTGATCCATTGGCCCAACCAGCTTCTGATTGTCTTTTTCACTTTTTTTTCACTGTCCTCCATCATCTTCTATCCTCAGTCTCTCATGCCGAAATTTCATGCTGTCATGCTTGCTCATTGTGATTGCTTCCTCGTGCATTTTCTTTTACTTTTGTTTTCCACTCTTGTTCTCTCTCCTCTCTACTTATGTTTTATGTTTTTATTCCCTTTTTTCTTTCTCACAATTGCATAAAGCCTAATTTGTTAAAGTTTTTTGTTTGTTTTGTTTTTTTTGGCACAGAGCAGGTGCAGTGGCCACACTGGCCTATTTTTTGACCTCTAAGAAGTGGTGGCTAATCACAGTTTAAAGCATGACCTTTTCAGGGGCAATTGACAAAACCATAAGTCTCTAGAACCAGTTTGTTTTTTCCCACTTTTTTTTTCCCTTTGAGATAATTTGTCAGAGTATAAAACTGAGCATCTAAGAAATCAATTGCATTAGACACATTGATTCAAAAAGAGATAACCATATGTAGTTAAATAGTGGTTTTGGTAGTTGGGAATAAACTTAGAACTTCCTAATTCTTATTTCTCTACAATAAGTATGAAAAGAACCATTCTTGAAGAGATTTCAGGGCTGTGATCCACACCATTGTCAAGAAACAGAATCATCATTTCAAATGTTCTGCCTTGTAAAATAATGACTAGGTTTATGTTTTGAAAATTAATATAATATATTGTGTCATGAACTGGTTCCTTAGAAATCTTATTGTAAATGGAAAACCATTCATCTTTAATAAAATCCGTAATTTTACCTAAATACTTAATTTTTCCCACATTAATTTCCACAAATTATAGCTATTAACACCAATGCAGCAAAATATACTCATATTTAAGTTGAAACACATCCCTTTTACTATGCTCATTTATTTCAGAAGAAAAAGTAATTTCTATTTCCTTTATATTATAAACATTCTATTTTTTTTGAAAACAATATAAATGGTGAAATAAGGATATAATATTTTTTTGCAAATCTATAGAGTCTCTGAGCTAAATTTCATGATACATGAATTTTTAGCTTTTAATAAGTTTTGAGATTGGTTTATTTGATCTTTTGTAACCTATTAAATCACACTTATAGGATATTTATGAGCATGGATTTTTAAATAGTTCAGTGACAATGTTTACAGGAATAGGGAGGCAGTGTGAACAACAGGGAAGGGTAAGACATTATGTGGAAAATAGTTACTCAAATCAAACTGGAGTACAATGAATATAAAACTGCTTCTGTCGTGAGACTTAACTATTATCTTTGATTCTTGTGTTTGAAACCTTTTATGTGAAGTATAAATGGTCACATGATTGACTTGCAGCAGACTCTTAGAATTCATAAGACATATGATACGAGAATGTCAGGAATCCCAAATTTATCAATATTGTTATAGGAGAGAATCTCTTCCATTACATTAACTCTTTTAAAAAATAGTATTCCTCATAAATAGTTTTACAAAAGCTTCAGAAAATTTGAATTTTATTTTATTTTAATTTTTTCAAGTGCTTGTGATGTTTTATTTTCTTGATATGGATATTGATTACAGAGGCATGTTCACTTTGTGAAAATTTATCAAGTGTGTATGGCTTCTGCACTTTCTTGTACATATGCTATATATTTTTTTCTTTTTTTATATTTTTTATTGTTACGTTAATCACCATACATTAACATCATTAGCTTTTGATGTAGTGTTCCATGATTCATTGTATGTCTGTAACACCCAGTGCTCCATGTAGAATGTGCCCTCTTTAATTTTAAGTCCTGTTTCCTATCCAGATCCTCATGTCACCAATTCACAACTTCACTAACGTGGATCTCTCACTAAGGGCTTTTCCTTTTAAACCAGGTGGACTGTCTGTGGACAGGCTTGGGAATCACATTTATTTTTCTATATGGAGCATTAAATAAACTCACTTGCATCACAGGTACAGATATATCAAAATCATCATCCCAACTTTTGAGTTATTTATTTGTTTATTTTATGGTTGGCTCACAATTTGGATGTAAGTAAAACTACAAATTACCATACCCAGCATGGTTGTGTTCTGGTCGGTCAGCAGTGACACTCTCTCTTGCACCTCCTTTTTCTGACTTCTGAGTTTAGTCTTCTGAATGTTCTGCCTCTTTAAACTTTACCTCCCATGGTCTCTTTCTAAGCCTTCATTCCCAGAGTACCCTGTCTCTCTGCCCACACACTGTCTTATATATTTCTATCCCTATGTCTGTATTTTATTGTTAATATTTTCCATCCTTTTCTCAAACTAAACTTCCTTCAAACTGATCTCCCATTTCTTTTTTTTTTTTTTTTTAAGATTTTATTTATTTATTTGACAGAGAGAGAGCACAAGTAGGCAGAGTGACAGGCAGATGGTGAGGGAGAAACAGGCACTCCGCCAAGCAGGGAGCCGGATGCGGGCCTCGATCCCAAGACCCCAGGATCATGACCCGAGCCGAAAGCAGCCGCTCAACGGACTGAGCCACCCAGGCGCCCCGATCTCCCATTTCTAAAGAAACCTCTCTGTACTAATCTAAGCTTCCCTGACCCTGACTTAGCCCTCAGTTAGATTATCTACTCAACTAGTAAATTTGATATTCTTTATTGAGGGTTAAGACTACATGCCACCAAATTTATCTTCAGGGAGAGGAGAGTCTTCACTATTAAAATCTATTATCCTAAGATTGGTGAGGATTGTTAATTCCTGTTGAAAAAAAAGATAATCACCATCACATATCATGACACCCACTCCTGGTCTTGTAGAGAACAGGAAAGAGGGAAACATCATCTGGAAATTGAACAAAACACACCTTTATAAGCTAGGAACAAGGTCTAGAAGGAGTGGGAGAAACTGCAAGTGGAAGTGAAAGTTTATAGAATTTGCTTCACAGAAGGTAAATTTTAAATCGCAACATAGAATAAGCACAATGTAGAGACAGAGAGAAAATGGTAACTGGCATGGTTAGTGATCTAAATTAGTCCAAAACCTCTGTGCATTTTACTTAGGTCTTCTAATATTTGCCAAGTTAATGAAGCTGCTGAGTATGAGCAACTAGAAAACCAAATTTAAAAAAAAAGTGAAATTTAAAAATATCACTTAGTTTAAAAAAGAGTCAGGATTAATGGCAATGAAAAGTGGACCAGGGTGAATCAAAGAGGGAAAAGGACAGAGTAGTTTTCAAAACCTAACTTGACAAGAACGTAAAATAAGTCCTTTGTTCTGGTGTCCGTGGAAGCCTAAGCAGAGAGCTTTCTGAAGAATTCTGGCATTCTGTGACTGCGTCATGTGATTACAGAGTGTGTGTGGTGAGGGTGACCCAGGAAGATCTAAACTTTGGCTATAGTTCTATGTCTGTGAATCCTGTTTAGAATTATTGCTGCATTCATAAGGGACTCAACTAAACAGGAGTCATTTAACACTGTTTTCTCCTTTTGGACATTTTGCCAATATCCATTTCTGCCTTATCAACATTTTAATAAAAACGGATTTTGTTAGAAATCTGTATTAAAAATAGTCTTCAAAAATTATAGCACATAGGACATTCAAAGCACCTACATGTAACCGGTAAAATTTAAAAATTCAGATATAGTTTGATTTGTCCTCTCGTGTTGTCTTATTAGGTATAAGAAAACAATTGCCACTTGCTTATAAATTTCTTTTATCAATTTATTTTTTTAAAAAGCACATCATTAGATCCCATGGAATTTTTGGTAACCTGATTTTTTCTATTAATGGTTCTGGTCACTAAATCCAGTGTGTGTGTGTGTATCCTCCCTTCCCCCACCACACACACACACACACACACACACAACTCTGAGGCCAGCTGGGTGTGCTACAGTTCAACTCCATCCTTACACTCTTTACTAGGGGATAATGTCCGATCCTGCAGATTAAGGTCTCAGCCCTACAAGACTTCTCCTCCTCACAACTGCAGATGGCAATTACAAGTCCAGCTTGCCACCTAGGCTTCTGACCAACACACCATAGATTAGAAGTTCTAACAATGCTCCCCCCACCCCGCCTTGGTTTTGATTCAGTTGCTAGAGAATCTTACACAACTCAATCATTTTAGTGACTAGCTTACCAGTTTAAAATGATGGAACTCGGGGCACCTGGGTGGCTCAGTTGTTAAGCATCTGCCTTCGTCTCAGGTCATGATCCCAGGGTCCTGGGATCGAGCCCCGCATCCAGCTCCCCGCTCAGTGGGGAGACTGATTCTCCCACTCCCCCTGCTTGTGTTCCCCCTCTCTCTCTCTCTGTCAAATAAAATCTTAAAAAAAAGAAATGATGGAACTCAGAACAGCCCCATGGAAGACATGCACACTCAGGGCAGGGTTTTGGGACAGGACTGTGGGGTTTCCATGATCTCTCCAGGTGCACCACTCTCTCAGAGCCCCCATGTGCTCAACAGCCCAGATGCTCTCTGAACGCTGCACAGTGTGTATCTGTGTGTGTTTAATGGAGGATTCCCTACATAGGCATCCATTGTGGACTGATCCAACCTCCAGCCCCTCTCCCTTCCCCACAGATGAGGGGAGTGGAGCTGAAAATTCCAATTGTCTAATCACATGGTTGGTTCTCCTGGCAACCAGCCCCCATCTTTAGGTGCTTTCCAGAAGTCTCTTCATTAACAGAAGACACCACTGTTGCTGACAGTAGGTCAAAAATTGCAAGTGTTTCAGAAGCTCTGTGTCAGCAATGGGACAAAGACCAAATATCTACATACATATTTTTAGTATGAATTACAATATCACACCAACTTACGTAGTCCTATTTTCACTTTTGTTCTGGAAGGATGGACAATTCCAATAACACACTATAACCAGGTATAAGTCATTTGGGGACACAGTTTCAGATTTTTTTGTTTTGATTTTGATTACTAAGCGGTTAGCAAGATTCTAAAAACACTTTTTTTTATATATTGAAAATAGATGTGGGTATTAAGGAGGGCACATGTTGTGATGAGCACTGGGTGTTATAGGCAACTAATGAATCATTGAACACTACATCAAAAACTAATGATGTGCTATATGCTGGCTAATGGAACATAAGAAAAAATTAAAAAAAAAAGTAAAAAAAAACAGATGCAAGCTCATTAGATTATATCACTTCAAATGTACCTATTATTAGTTTATATTTTGTAATTTAGATTTACCCTACTTGAAACACAAATGTGTTTGGGATGTAGAGGTGCTGCTGTCTGCTTTCAAGAATCTATAGGAGAATCTCTCACAACAGCCTCGAGCTGACAGCACGTTTTACACATTCTCTAAAAAATTAATTCACGGATCAGTTAGGCGATTGTTTCAATTTGGTGTATTTTCTTGATAATCTTGACCTTTGTGCTTTGGTTCTTATACATTAGTCTTCTCAATCGGACTCTCCTTCCCGTGGTTACAACCTCACTGCACACACAGGAGTCTATTTTTCACTGTAGGATATGTGATATACGTCACTGTTTGCCATTTGTGGATCAAAACCTATACATTCTTTAAACCTCTTTTTTTTAAAAAGCGCCATCTTTTCAGTAAAATTACTACTAATAATTTATAGTACTAAATATTAGATAACTCTGATTAGACATGTATATTTCAGGAACACCTCACACGCATTCTATTTTCAGTTATCAAGTCACTCAGATTTTGTAAGCAGCATAATATGACCCGAAATGAAAATACTTGCTTTACAATTAAATTCCATCTATTATCTGCACTTTAAAATAATGAAGTTGAGCATTACCAAATAGTGCAAAGTATATATTTACAAAAAATAGTACACGGGTGCCAATTAAGGTAGTACTGAATATGTTCAGCAGATAAATCCTACTGCTTTTGTTACAAAATGCAAACTACGTAATTACAGATCACTTAATTGAATAAAACGTGTAGGTTAGAAATTAAATTTAAACTTAATATTTAAGCTCCTACATGCTTAAATATTATTTCTAAAGAACAAGAATGTCAAGTGCCTTTTTCTAGTTAGTGTGTGTAACGAAAGTTAGTTTTTGTTTCATTTCCCTGATTTGGTGAGCTGTGTTGCTAGAGGGAGCAAAGCAGAATGAGCTCACATGTTGGGAGGCAGGTGTTGGGGGACAGGATGTCTCCTCTGAGACATTCTGGATTTCTTTAACATTGACACTTTTCTCCACTCAGAAAAAGCAACTTGTCATCAACCCCAAACAGGAATCACAGCAAAAAGAAATTCAAGATGATATATAATATATAGAAACAGAGGGAGAGAAATATCACTGATATGGCTAAAAAAATGGAGACAAAAGTGGTGGTATGGAGAGATTCCCCTTCCAAGGTAGAAAAATTATGTCTGGTTATTTTAAATGCAAGAAAACATACTTATTCAAAAAGAGAGAAAGTGTGTGAAGCTGAAAAGTGAAAGTTGCACGAGAAACACCTGTGGAGAGTATATTTAAATCAGTCAGCCACTGTTCTGTGAAGCTAGTGAAGGTGTGTGCAAATATTGATACCCAACTGAATGTCCTAATCACTTGTGATGGGAAGGAAAATGAATCCAAACCGTATCAAGAGTTTGATTATCAAGAATTCTGTATTTGTTTTCTAATGTACAACCGATGACTATAATCTTGGAGCTACAAACAACACACAGTAATTACCTCACAGGTTCGGTGGGCCAGGAGTCTGGGCTAGGCTTCACTGGGTCCTTTGTCAAGGTCACACATGCACTGGTCTGCAATCTTATCTGAAACTCTAGGTCTTCTTCAAAACTCCTGGGGCTGCTGGTGGAGTTCAGGGCTTAGTGACTGGAGGACTGAGACCTTCAGCTCCTAAAGGCTACCCTCGGCTGCATGCCAAAGGCTCTCCCCACACAGGGCAGGGCACTTCATCAAGGCCAGCTGTCGACTGTGCTTGCTGCTGCATTCTCTGAGCTAGAACACTTTTTTGGATCATGTAATTTTTTTGTGCGTGTTTGTGTTTTATTATGTTCTGTTAGCCAGCATATAGTACATCGTTATTTTTTGATGTAGTGTTCCATGATTCATTGTTTTCGTATAACACCCAGTGCTCCATGCAGAACGTGCCCTCCTCAATACCCATCACCAGGCTAACCCATCCTTCCACCACCACCCCCTCTAGAACCCTCAGTTTGTTTCTCAGACTCCATAGTCTCTCATGGTTCATCTCTCCCTCCGATTCCCCCCCTTCATTTTTCCCTTCCTTCCCCTAATGTCCTCCATGCTACTGCTTATGTTCCACAAATAAGTGAAACCATATGATAATTGACTTTCTCTGCTTGACTTATTTCACTTAGCATAATCTCCTCCAGTCCCACCCATGTTGATGTAAAGGTTGGGTATTCATCCTTTCTGATGGCTGAGTAATATTCCATTGTATATATGGACCACATCTTCTTTATCCATTCAACACTTTAAAAGGGCTCAGCCAATGTGTCAGGCTGCCCAGGATTAACTACCTTGTGATAATTCAAAGTCAATTGACCAGGGACCTTCATTACCTCTGCAAAATCCCATTCACCTTCCCCATATAACAACAGGATCATGGGAGTGACATCAAACCATCTTTCTACACACCGTTGGTTAGAAGTTGGTTACAGGGATGCCTGGGCAGCTCAGATGGTTGAGCATCTGTCTTCAGCTCAGGTCATGATCTCCAGGTCCTGGGATCGAGCCCCACCTCTGGTTCCCAGCTCAGCAGAGAGTCTGCTTCTCCCTCTCCCTCTGCCTCTCCCCCTGCTTGTGCTGTCTCTGTCTCTGTCTCTCTCAAATGAATAAGTAAAATCTTAAAAAAAAAAAAAAAAGTTACAATCCTGCTCGTGTTCTTGGGACAGAGATTATAGAAGGCATGAAGGTCATCTTAGAATTCTGACTACGCCTACTTTCTAATGGTGTTTCTGACCCAGAGATTATATTGCTGGGAGGCATTTGTGATCTTTTGTGCAGATGGGAAGATTGCATTTTAATTTATTTTATTTTTAAATTTATTTATTTGATAGAGAGACAGGGAGAAAGTGAGAAAGAGCGCACACACACAAGCAGGGGGGTAGGCAGAGGGGGAATCAGGCTCTCTGAGCATGGAGCCCAATGCTGGGCTTGATCTGAGGACCCTGGGGTCATGACCCATGCTGAAAGCAGATGCCCACCCGACTGAGCCACCCAGGTGCCCCAGAAGATTGCATTTTAAAAATTATTTAGCTGAAGGGTTTGGTCTTGCTGAAGAAATAGGGTGAGTTAAATATTCACAAATGTTAGCTGTTGTTATTGCTGCAAATGTCAAATTGATATAAACTTGTTGTACACTAAAACAATCCACACAGCAGTCTTACGGGATACATCCCAGCACCATCCCAGTGATAGACCTGAAGAAACTAGAAGGAGCTTAATTAGCTTGTCTATACATCTAATTGTTCCGTTGGTCTGATAAGGATGTACATATATTTATTTAACCTGCACTATTTTCCCAACCATGTAGGATTCCTAATTCTTAGAAAATATTCCTGGCTTCCCACCAATATTCATCGATGTGACACTTATTTCCAAATGCACCTATGCATTCTCAAGATGACAGTGGATTCCCAAGAAACCTTCACTACATTACATCATAAAACCGGAATGTTGTGGACCTGTGTTTACTTTTGACGTTTGTGTTGTGTCCTGTTACATATTTGAAATCAGAATTAAAAAGAAAAGAGTGCGGACTAGGATCCTAATGTTTAAATGCATAAAGAAGTATTGATAAGAATTTCAAGAACTTACCACTTTAACAAGCTTTAACCTGTGTTAAGACACATTTTTCCTTCCAAAAAAAATCAGTTCTGATTATTCCAGAAGGCAGACGATATTTCCCTGAGAAGCCACTGAGGTCACACAACCCCATTGCCAATGAAGCTCTGTATTTCTCTCTACTGGAAATAAAACTAGTAAGTTTTCAATTCCAGACAATGATGAATTCAAATATTGAGTTTCCAGATGCTTGCTCAGAGGACTCCCTCCACCTGCAGATACGAGGTCTCCCCCTGTGCCTTTTTAAATGACATTGGTCCCTAGTTATTACTTTCTTAAAAATCCAATTTTTTCCCTGTGGCAATTCTGCTAAGAAATGATAAAGTTACTGTTAGTCACATTACCAGATTGCACTCCCTGAGCACATAAATCAACTCTAGCGCTCCCGCTATGGATCAAGACTTGAGTTCTAAAATCATTCTTTTTTAATAATTTGCTTGGAAAGTGAGGTGTGTGTATATCTGCTCAATACAGCTTCTAGGGATTTCTGCAAGTATTTGTCATTCCCTTTTACCCAAAAACTTGAGTTGATCCCCAAAATCCTTATTGATTTTTCTTGATTCATTGAAAATCACCTTTCGACTCATGGCACTCTGGCTAGAGATGTGAGTGACAAGACAGGCCCACTTTCTGAACTTCTTAAGGAGGGGAAATAAAGATATACCTTTTCTCAATTTTGTTTTATTCCCAAAGGACTGCTTAGTTATATATGTTTAAATAAAGATGAGCGGGGGCACCGTTAGATGGCCTTGTGAGGAATGAGATGGGGATTTAATTTTGTTGAAGTCATGCCATAGTGACAACAAGATCTTTCGAGTGCTGAATGTCAGATATTTGGCCAAGCCCCTGGAGCATCTTTTCTCAGTTCATCTTTAGGGTTCTCCTAGAAACTTGTAGGGATGGAATGGTGGAAAATTCTGTTCAGTTTCATTTAGTTTACTCTAATATTTACTCACCATGTGTCCTACTTCAAAATTTGCAAACATACATTGTATTTGATTCCTAAAACAACTCTCTGAAGTGCGTGTTATTGTCATTCCCACAGATGATGGATCTGAGACTTTAAGGTGTTCCCCCAAGACAATGCACCTTCTAACAGACCACAGATCCTATCCTCCTCCCTATAGTGGGTTCTTTTCCGTGTCTTTGCCACCTGCCTATCTATCATCTATCTATCATCTATCTATCTATCTATCTATCTATCTATCTATCTATCTATCATCTATCATCTATCTATCATCTATCATCTATCTGTCTATTTTAGAGAAAGAGAACGCGTGAGCAGGAGGGACATAGGGAGAGAGAGAATCTCAAGCAGACTTCTGTGCTGAACAAGGAGCAACCTGGAGCTCAATCTTAGGAGACTGAAATCTTGACCTGAGCCAAAATCAAGAGTCAGCCACTTAACTGACTGAGCCACCCAGGTGTCCCTTCCCCCCTTTTTTGAATTGTATGCTATGATATCCTAGCACAGTTTTTTTTTTTTGATATTCAAATATTTGTGTTTCCAACTTGATGTATTGACATAGAAGCATTTGTGATTTATAGTCATTCTCTTTTTTATCCAACCCCCCCAAAACCTAATGACTTAATTTTTAATATAAATATCAATTACTGATTTTTAATCTTTTTTCATATTTTTGCCAAACCTGTTATATGTTTCATGTGCACAGGGTCTGGGTAGAATTTGTCATTTTTATCCTTGGCGGGCCATTTTTAAAATTTGAATGAAATGCAGACTGACTTTAAGTTTCTTTGAATATTTGTGCTTACACTTATACATAGGCATACAATAAATATTAAGTGAATTATTTACAATATTTCACTCATGTTAAATAAAAATAGTATAAAATAGAAAATCTTTAGCAAGTGATGAAAGTATTGTAAGTGGAGCAGATGATTTTGTGTTAATTGCAAAAAATGGGAAAGTGAGGCTTCTAAGGAAACTAGAAATTTACAGGCCACCAGAATGGATAATGGAGAGTTGATTCCATTAGAAAATGCAAAATTTTGCGATTAAAAAAAAATGTGGAGAGGGGCGCCTCAGTGGCTTAGTCGTTAAGCATCTGCCTTTGGCTCAGGTCATGATTCCAGGGTCCTGGGATCGAGCCCCGCATCGCTCCCTGCTCAGCGGGAAGCCTGCTTCTTCCTCTCCCACTCCCCCCGCTTGTGTTCCCTCTCTCGCTTTGTCTCTCTCTGTCAAATAAATAAATAAATAAAATCTTTAAAAAAATGCGGAGATAAAAAAATCACCATAAGATTCATCATCTGTAATGTGAATATACTTGACTCTTGAACAAAATGGGAGTTAGGATACCGACCCCCCATCACAGTCAAAAATCTGTGAATAACTTTTGACTCCCAAAAAACTTACTAATAGCCTACTGTTGACCAGAAGACTTAAGAGTCAATAACACATATTTTGTATGTTATATGTATTACATACTATATTCTTAGAATACAGTAATCTAGAGGAAAGAAAATGTTAAATTCAAAAGAAAGAGAAGATATGTCTATAGTACTGTATATATATTTATTGAAAATCTGTGCATAAGTGGACCCATGTACGTTCAATCCATGTTTAAGGGACAGCTGTAACAACATTCTTTATGTCTGATGGTTGTTTTAGAAATCGAATTGGGTAAACTAATCGAGTAAAGTTGACTATTGGTAGTTTTGTCCAATTCTTCAATGTCTTTAGTATGTTTAGGAAATTTTACATTTTTACTTCTCACATCAGGTTTGTGAGACAAATGTTATTATATTCCCATTTATGACAGTGGCCATCTGCCACTGGATTTTGGAGAAATGTCTCCTTTTATCACTTTCTTTTTTTTTTTAAGATTTTATTTATTTATTTGACAGAGAGACACAGCAAGAGAGGGAACACAAGCAGGGGGAGTGGGAGAGGGAGAAGCAGGCTTCCCGCTGAGCAGGGAGCCGGACGCGGGACTCGATCCCAGGACCCTGGGATCATGACCTGAGCCGAAGGCAGACGCTTAACGACTGAGCCACCCAGGCGCCCCTTTTATCACTTTTTAAAAGACCATTTTGAAACCAAATATTAACTGCTTTTTTTGCCACTTTGAATGTTGACACTTTTTTGCCAGTTTCTTATTAGTTTGGTTTTAGTTGCAAATTCTCTTTGAAACCTAAAATAACTTACAAGTGTTCTGAGTAGTAGAAACTGTAGCTGTCAGCTTCGTCTTTGTGTAAATTTCATGCAGGCAGGAGATGTGTGGGTTATTTGCACTACTGTGTCATTAGGATCTGCACGCATCTCTGAAGGAGATCCAAGATTAGAACCCAGTGATGGTGTGTGATGCACAAGGGGGAGAGATTGTTCAACATCTGCTCAAAACGGGGGGATGAGCATAATAATGCACACCAAATATTCATTGGGTTTTAGTTTATACATTAGTAGTAGTGCTGATATGGCTATCCAAAATCTATCTTACTTAGGGTGCACTGCTACATAGAATGTTCTAGAATGAGAAGTCTGAGTCTCATGGGAAGACTTGCAATTTGTTTTGGATTTCAAGTGGGCACAACTCTACCACAGAGGCTTGAATAAGGGTACTACTTAGACTCGTGCCATCAAGAAAATGTTAAAGAAACCAGAAGTGGTTTAACAAGTAGAAGATGTGGGTTGAACTGGGCAGTGTTATGTAAAACAATTGAGGGCAAGCAGCCTGTGTATTATTTAATTATAGTTATTTCATGCTTCATCAAATATGAGATCTAAGAATTAGTATAAGTTAACTCAACATAAAAATTAATGCTGCAAAAAATAGGGAAATGACTGCTTTTTGAAAATAGTGCTTTTCCCCTCACTTTGGGGGTAAGTACAGTCTGAGTTCAGGTGAAGAATCCTTGTGGAAAAGGCTTAGCCATGACCAGTGCTTGTCAATCCACGGGCTATGCCCCCATGAAGAGGTGCCAGACTTATGCACACTTAGTGCTTTGGACAGAGACGGTGCACTGACTTGCACATGTTTACCAAGTTTCAGTGTTATGTGCATGCTCTTAACATAACTTGCTCTAAGTTCCTAGTGAATTTGTGTAGTTTGGTATTGTGTATTTTAATCAATGGATACCAAAACCTGAATTATCATGTGGTTAAAAAAAAATCAACAAAACCACCTCTAAAAGAATTGGACCTGAAAGATCGGGAACCAACTCTAAAATCCCTTCTTAATTCTGAGATTTGGTGACGTTTGTAATGAGCAGTAATGAACGAGTAATGGGTAATACAACATTTGGTCTTTACTGTGAAAGGCTGTCAGGGGTCCCTCCTCTCATTGCCATTGATCAAAAACACTGGCTTTAGGTGGGAGCCACAAAGTCAAAGTATGGTTAAATCAGTTAGAATACATATTTGACAACAGTTTATTTTACCAATTATTTTTTTAGTTTAATTTTGAGGATAGTTCAAAATTAAGCTCATGAAGTATTTAAAATTGTGTAATTAAAACTTTTCCAAACCAAAATCTCATTAAAATTCTATTGTATTTGTTTGCATCACATAGATTAAAAAACCATTTGGTTGATTCATTCTCTCATTAGGGTAATCAACAGTAATGAATTGCCCAGCACATTCCCTTCTAATACCTGGATTCAAATCAACTAGGGAGAATCTGAATTTGTCCTGGGACTTCACCCTGTATCTCATGAACTGAAGAACTGAGGTCACCGTTTAGGAAATACACATGCACTTCCTCCTGAAACAATGAGGCACATGTGCATTTTTATTGAGTTATAGGAATAGATATCCTGCACCATTTTGTTTTTCATGTGTATAATTCTTTTCATTCAATCAACAATCTGTTGAATGCCTACTATGTTCAAGGAAATAGACATTCTTGCTGCTAAGAGAAAGACCATTTTATCTACTTTGCTTATTTACAAACTCTTCTCCCTCGGAATATGTGTGCCCTATAGTTTTAGAGGATATTTCTGTTAAAGGGACAGTTAAGATCCTATTTGGCATTTTAATCCCCTCCTTGAGCATCGCCATTCTTGAACATCTGTCTCACCATTTGGCTAATATATGCTGTCTTTTTTTTTTTTTTTAAGATTCAAAGTTACAGAAGCATTTAGTTACCTCATGAAACCTTTTTTGATGGCTTAGGCATGTTGAGAAAACATTAAGTAAAAGGAAAGCAAGCTGTTCATAATAGTTCTTTTTAACAGTGAAGGAAATGCTCATAAAAAATGTATGTAGAGATTTAATATCAAAGAAACATAGGATCCCTGAGAGCTTAGCTTTGGAATGACCCTTAAATGTGTTTCTTTCAATGTTTCACCCAATGATTCAGTCTCCTAATACCCATGGCAGACAGTGAGTACTGCATTTACACTTACAGACTCTGCTAAGGCACTTACTACTTCAAAAGGCTCTTCTGATCCTTAGAAATTTCTTCCCGGAGTTGAGTCAAAAATGTTCCTTCCTTTTACTCGCACTTGTTGGATTCCCGTCTTGTCATCAGATCCTCTTGGAACAAATTGGAGCTTTCCTACAAATGGCAGCACTCATGTGTTCAAAAGCAAGCACGCTGTGCTACACTCCCTTTGGTTTCACTCTACACAACCATTCTCAAATTAAGAGATTGAGAAACGAAACCATATAGTACATCCAGATGTTGAACTAATAGTCTGGGATCTTATGGTGTGAGACAGGATACAATACTAAGTCATGTGGTTTAATTACTTTACATTGGAATCTTCATTGGATGTTACTGAATTTAAAATATAAAATGGATGCATTTTTTTTAATTGGTAATTTCTCTCTGTCATTAAACTTCTTAAGCATTGGAGATAAAAAGGTGAAGTCCTAATCTTTGTGAAAGTTACACTGTAAAAAAGATGATATGAAAAATGAAGAAAACAGATATGGTAATAGATTAGGGTATGGGTGTTGGGATTGTGGGGTAGCACTGTAATTTGAAAGGTCCCTGTGGGGCACCTGGGTGGCTCAGTTGGTTAAGCGACTGCCTTCGGCTCAGGTCATGATCCTGGAGTCCCGGGATCGAGTCCCGCATCAGGCTCCCTGCTCAGCAGGGAGGCTGCTTCTCCCTCTCCCGCTCCCCCCTCTTGTGCTCTTTCTCTCTCTCACTCTCTCTCTCAAATAAATAAATAAAATCTTAAAAAAAAAAAAAAAGAAAGGTCCCTGTGGTAATGTTTGAGGTGCAGCCTAACTGTCAAGAAGAAGCCATCCAAAAATAATGTGAGGGAAGAGAACTCATGTAAGTGGGAGCTGGTATTGCAGAGGCCCAGGGGAATCAAGCTGGGCAGCTTCCAGGGACTCACAGCAAACACACACACACACACACGCACACACACTATTTTGATGTGTGAGAACTATAAATAAGGTCAGAATCAGAAGAGCTGGTAGGAAAAAATGGCAATATAAGTAAAGACCACAGCACATATTATTTCTAGAAAATTCTCCTAGATCCCTCCTCTGATACAGGGAGGCTACTGCAGAAAGGGTAAGTGAATTATGTAAGGTCACAAATTTAGGCAGCCAATCATTCAGAACAACAAACCAGTTTTTCATATTACTCTAATCTTTGGGTCCATAAGCAGTGGGCCTGGATGTATGGTTTTTCATAGGATATAGGATTTGGATATTGTTAATGATCCCACAGATATTATATATATACATATATATAGAGAGAGAGAATTTCACCAGTGTCATTATTCCATAGTTAACCTAAATCCTATGTTCCTAGTTTTCCTCCTACCCAGAAGGCAGGAAATTTATTCATTTTTTAAAAAAATATATTTTATTGATTTATTTGAGACAGAGAGCATGAGTAAGGGGTAGGTGCTTGAGGGAGAAGGAGAAGCAGATTCCCCACTGAGAAGGGAGCCCAACAAAGGGCTTGATTCGACCCTGAGAATACAACCTGAGCCGAAGGCAGATGCTTGACTGACTGAGCCACCCAGGTGCTCCAAGGAAATTCATTCTTGCTCATTGCTGATGCTCCCACACCCCCACCTCCAAGAATGTGCAAAGGGACAGCTTATGGCACTGTTTCCTCCCTCCATGTCAGGTCATCACTGGTCCAAGTTCCTGTGACCCCTCAGAATTTTCTAGGACAACAGAGCTGGTCTCACAGGTCACATTTTTGTTTTTGAGGAAACTCCACACTGTTTCCCATAGTGGCTGCCCTCATTTCCATTGCCAAGAACAGTGCACAAGGGCTCCCCTTTCTCCATCTCCTCACCCAAGCTTGTTACTGCTTTTGATAAGTCATTCTAACAGTGAGGTGAAATCTCCTTGTGGTTCTGATTTGCATTTCCCTGATAACTAGTGATGCTGAACATCTTTTAATGTACCTATCGGTCATCTTTATGTCTTCTTTGGAAAAAAAAAATGTTTATTCAGATCCTCTGTTCACTTTTTTTTTTTTAAATCCATTGCTTTTGTTTGTCCTTGCTATTGAGTTTTACCAGTTCTTTTTTGCTTGTTTGTTTTATAGGAGTTGTTTATATATTTTAGACATTAACCTCCTATCAGATAACTTGCAAATATGTTCTCCCATTCGGTAGGTTGTCTTTTCATTTTGTTGATTTCCTTTGCTGTGCAGAAACTTTTTAGTTTGATGTTGTCCCACTTGTTGATTTTTTTCTTTTGTTGCCTTTGCTTTTGGTGTCCAATATAAACCTCACCATGTTGTCTAGGAGCATACCATCTGTGTTTTTTTCCCCTAGGAGTTTCATAGTTTCAGGTCTTACATTCAAGTCTTTGTTTTTTTTTACATTAATTTCTATATATGGTATAAGATAGTAGTCTATTTTCATTCATTTTAAAGTGGCTGTCCAGTTTTCCCCAGACCATGTATTAAAGAGACTGTCCTTTCCTCATGGCATATTCTTGACTCCTTTGACATAAATTGACCATAGACGTATGGGTTTACTTCTGTGCTTTCTATTCTGTCCCATAGATCTAAGTCAACTTTTTTTTTTTAATAATACCATACTATTTTTATTACTATAGCTTTGTAATATAGTTTGAAATCAGGAGGGATGATGACTCCAACTTTGTTCTTAAGATTGCTTTGACTATTCAGGATCTTTTGAACTTTCATACAAATTTTAGGATTGTTTATTTCTGTGAAAAATGCTATTGGAATTTTGATGGGAATTGCATTGAATCTGTAGAATGCTTTGGGTAGTATGGACTCTATAATAGTATTCTTCCAATCCATGCATAGATCTTTCTGTTTGTGTCTTCTTCAGTTTCTTTCATCGGTGTCTTAGGTTTGAACGTGCAGGTTTTTCATCTCCTTGGTGAAATCTATTACTGGGTGTTTTATTATTTTGTTTGCAATTGCAAATTGGATTGTTTTCTTTCTCTTTATGATAATTTGTTCTTAGTGTATAAAAATGCAACAAATTTCTTTTTGCAACAGGTTTTCTTTCTGTATTGGTTTTGTATCCTGCAACTTCACTGAATTCATTTATTCTGTTTCCTGGTGAAGTCTTTAGGGTTTTCTATAATAATATGTAACCTGTAAGTAGGGACATTTTTACTTTTTCCTTTCCAATTTGGATGACTTTTTTCTTTTTCTTGTTATTTGCTCTAGCTAGAAATTCTAATACTGTGTTGGATAAAAGTGGTAAGAGTTGGCATCCTTGCCATGTTCTGCCCTTAGGAAAAATGCTTTTAGCTTTCTAGTGGCTTGTATGATGTTAGCTGTGGAATTGTCATACATGGCCTTTATAATGTTGAAGTATGGTTCCATTTTGTTGAAAGTTTTTTTCATAAATGGATATTGACTTTTGCCAAATGCTTTTTCTACACCTATTAAGATGATTCTATGAATTTTATCCTTCATCATTTTAATATAGTGGATCACATTGATTTTGTGGATGTTGAACTATGCTGCATACCTGGAATAAACACCACTTGCTCATAGTGTATGGTTCTTCTAAACAATTATTTTAAATGTTGGCATCCCTCAACACTATTTTCAAATCCTCTCATTTTCTTTCTCTATGAAGTCACAAATATGTCCATATGTTTAATGATCAGCTACAAATTCTTATAAAGGAATAAATCTAGCTCAGATCTCTCCTATGATTTTTTTATCCATTCATCTGCATATTTGAAATATCTTATTCAACTTTCAAAAGCACCTTTAACCATATGTGTATATGTATAATTTGCATACATATATTATGCATATAATATACATATATGTATGTAATACACATATACAAATACACATATGCATATACACAAAGCTGGAGACACCATACTCCCTGATTCATATATATATATGTATATGAATATATAATATATATGTGTATTATATAGCACATACATATATAATAGCAACATATACATATTATACACATACTGAACATGTACTGATAATATATATATGCACATATGTATGAGTGTACATGTACGTTTAAGTACACACACAGAACATTAAATTTCAGTCTCTTGTCTATGTACTCTTCCTCTACAAGACTTCTCCAGCTCAGAGAATGGCATCACCCTCTATCTCACAGTGGAAATTTCCCTCACATTTCCATTTCCATTTTGTATTAACATATCTTCTGTTGGTCTACTTCTTTATCTATCTCCTAGTCCAGACTATCAGATTGTCACATCTGGTTTATTATGATAGCCATTTGAAACATTCCAAATACACAATCTCTATCCCCCACCCCCAGATTACTCACTTTGCCACTAAACAAATCCTTCCAAACATAATTGCACCTTGCTCCCATCCTGCCTGTATGAAATTGCTTTCCATTGTGGCTAACATAAAGGCAACAACTATTAGCAGGACCAACCAGCTAGGCTGTACACCAAGATGTCTTCAATTCGGGGGTTCCAGACACCCTGTCATTTCCTAACAATTACCTGGCACCTCCCACAGTTGGTCAGCTTGGCATGCCTTTCCCTCTTCCTGGAATACTTCTATCCACCTCATCCATGTACACGTCCATCATCTTTCACATCAGCTCAACCACAGGTCAATCCTACAGCCTTATTACCTCTCCCCTGTAGCATTGTTCACAAGTGCAGTTGCAATGTATTTACAAAATTCTTTCATTAATATTCTTTTAGAAAAAAGATGTGAGCAGCAAAGGAAGAGAAGTCATATCTGGTTTTGGCTTTACTATATATCATCAGATATTAGCCCAAGGACATGTTTACTATAGTGGTTCAATAGGGTTTTTGTTGTTGTTGTTGAAGTACAACTAACATATAATGTGATATTAGTTTCAGGTGTACAACATAGTGATTGAACAATTCTGTACATTACTCAGTGCTCACCATGATAAGTGTAGTCACCATTTGTCACCAATGCTATTACAATGTTCATGGCAATATTCCCTATGTTGTATTTTTCATCTCCATGACTTATTTTATAACTGGAAGTTACCTTGTAATCCTCTTTATTTTACCCATCCCTCCACCCACCTTCCATCTGGCAAACACTAGTTTGTCCTCTGTACTTAAGAGTCTGGTTTGTTTGTTCATTTGTTTTGTTTCTTAGATTCCACATATGAGTGAAATCATATGGTATTTATCTTTCTCTGACTTATCTCACTTAGCATAATATACTCGAGGTCTTATTTTTTCAATAAGTGAATGAAAAAATAATGCATATTTAATATTTTAGCTTTAGAAATATTTGACAACCACTTGTCTGTTCTGTTTCTATGAGTTTGACATTTTTAGATTTCACATATATGTGAGATCATACAGTATCTGTCTTTCTCTGACTTAATTTCACTTAGCATAATGCCCTCAGGATCTGCCCATGTTGTCACAGATGTCATGCTTTCCTTTTTTATGACTGAAGACAGATTAGTTGTTGACAGAGGCAAGGGGTTGGGGGTGATGGCGAGAGGTAAAGGTGGTTGAAAAGTTTTTTAAAAAGCCTTCCAATTATAAGACAAGTAAGTTCTGGGGATCTAGTGTATAGCCTGATGACTACAGTTACCAATACTGTATTGTATACTTGAAATTTGCTAAGAGAAATCTTAAAATTTCTCATCACAAGAAAAAACAAATTTATATCCATGTGAGGTGATGGATGCTGACTTATTGTGGTAATCATTTGGCAATATATGCAAATACCATCAAATCCCTATATTGTGCACCTTAAACTAATACATTATATGCTGATTATAGCTCCGTAAAACTGAGGGAAAATATTTGAGTGCTCCACAAAATCTCTCACAAAATAGTATTAATAAATATAAAAAGCAAATAATTCAAGATTATTTCATGTGTTTAAGATGATTCAAGCTGACCTGTATGGGCTGATTCTTCATAAACTTGGTCAGTTCAGCATCACGGACTCTCTTCCAACTCACATTCCTGCTTGTGCACCATAGGACGGACAGCCGCGGCATCAGCCATAAACCTCACATTGTATCCCTCATGGTCTTGTAACATGCATGAAAATGTTGATGTTTTTCAAAGAATAAATAAGCACGGATTCGTGTGAATGTTAAAATACTGCTGTTACCCAGGATAGCTGAACATCACCTAGATGTGAGAGGTCACCCAAACATCTAAGAAAGTTTCTAAAGAATGCCGAGGTGATAGCCACAGAGGCCACACTCCCCCACTCAAATGCGAACAGTGGTTATTACACCAGCAGGATGCAGATTGTTATGGGCTGAATTGTTCCTCCGCAATAATCCCCACGTTGAAATCCTAACCCTCAATACTTCAAATGTGACCAGATTTGGGGATAGTCTTGAAAGAGATAACTAAGTTAAAATGAGGTTTTTGGAGGGTGGGTCCTATCCAATTTGACTAGTACCCTTATAAGAAAATAAAAGAGGACTCCAGGAAGGCCTAAGGGGAAGATGAATCCCAAAGAGAGGCCTCAAGGGATTCCAACTTTGCGGGCACCTAAGTCCCTGTCTTCCAGAACTACTAGAAAACACATTTCTGTTATTTAAGCCACCCCATTATTTGCGAAGGCATCTCTAATGAACTAATACACGTAGCAGTAAGACTTATGCTACTATGGCTGCATACAGCATCAACCGATATCACAGTTCCAGGAACCTGAGGCCCGGGGTAAGTTTGGAATGCACGACATTGACTCTTTATTTTGTTAGGTAGTCATTTGATTTATTTGCTCTTCAAGCGCATGATTGTATTATATATATTTTTTCACTCCCAGTATCTAACACATGACCCCAGAACACTGTAGACTATTGACTTAAAAAAGTTTCCCTTTCATAATCAGTAGAGACTTGTCTCTGAATGAAATTACATCTGGAAGTTCAATTAAAAAAAAAAATCAAAGCGAAGCTGGTCTGTTCGAAGCAGGGGTGACATAAACCTACACTGTGTTGTGTTAGGATTCTCCAGAGAAGCTGTCAACAGGATGGGTGTATGTATATAGAAAATGCTTAATTTTAAGGAATTGGGTTACATGATTGTGGAGGCTTGGTAAGAAATCTTCAGAGTAGTCCAGGTGGCTGGATACACAGAGAAAAAAATACAAATTGGGGTGGGGGGTGGGCAAGGACAAGAACTGTTGATAGAAACACTATCAAAATATTAATAAATACCTGAGTATCCCTGGCATGGTATATAAATTTGAAAAATTGTATACCCATCTATGCATTTTCTAAGAGGCAGAAAAACAGCTAGTTCTCTTGTGGGACTAGAATTCCCTAAACTGATGGTGAAGGGAGCACTGTTTCATTTTGTTTTGCTTGAGAAGGATGCAATCAGAGACCAAAGACAAAGGGGATAAGTGGGAGAACTCCATCTAGGATTTTAAGGAGAGGGGCAGGTGCTTTAAGCACACATTATTCTTTTCCTTGAGAAAAGGCATCCCTGTGCCTATATATGAAAGTATTTTCTCACAATCCATAGAAAATTCCACAAATCCTAGATTTTCTATTAAGACTTTTAAACTACCTTGTCAATCATTTCAAACATCATTATTTGTAACGGTATCTCAGGGTGGGGGGGCACTATGTTGTTTTTAAAATTTTTATATGTCCTCAGGACCTCAAATCTTGCTTCTGGCATTTGGCATTATATCCCAGGGGTGCATCTCTGCTCTTAGAAACACATGCCAGCTGGGACAGAGATAGTCATTTGAGATCAAAGTTCATGCTACTTCAATATGTCTCTGACCCTGCAGTGGCTGAATATAGCTCTAGCCTGGGGCTCAGATGTAGAAATGAGTGCTGGCTGCAATCTCATTTTCTACTATTACAAAGATTCATCTGTATGTCGAAAGGATATTTCTAAGGGTTAAGTAAGTTTTATCTATGCACTTCTATTCTGGAATAACTGGCCAGTGTTTTCTTTGACCATAAACCATGGAACTGATGTAAGGGAATTGTATCCTTCATGGCCATACTTCCAATATATACATTTAATAAGAATGAGAATCTGCTAAGTGCTAGCTATTTTCCTATCTGTCCATGTTAAACATCCAAAGACCTAAATTAACCCAACCTGGCCCTGAGAAAGGAGTTACTTCATTTAAAATAACTGATGAAGGACTGGGTATCAGTTTCGTTTTCTCTTACAGAACATTTTATTCATGACAACATCGGTATGCTAACATTGAAGTAGGGCAGTATCTCATGAATGAGAACCTCAAAGCACCACTTTAACCAAATTATATAAAATGGCCAATATGTAAATATTAGAACCTTCAATTTTTTATGGGACTATCTAAAAGGTAATAAGAATCAAAATTCCCAGATTTCAGAGTTAAGAAAATACATTTTACCCTGTTTTGTTGTGTTTGTTTTGCACAAATTCACTTCTTCCTGACAGGCTTTTAATCTGCTTATTTCTAAATTGTAATTGTAACTGAACCAAGGTTTTTGTGGGATATCACTTGTCTCATGCAGTGAGTGTGTAATTGGGTTTAGGTTAAATACCACTTAGTTCAGTACATATGAATTACTGTTCTAAGACCTAGCTCTGGTCTTTCTGAATCATTCCTGACAAGTTCTTTCCCCAAGGAGGGGATGGAGCTTAAAATTATATACAAATCACCAATGTACTGTACAATGCCCCTGTCATCTAATTCAGAGATTGGAGGTTGCTGCTTTGGAGAAACTGTATGTCCCCTGGGAACATATCTTTGCATTCAGGTTTTGGGAATTCCCACAAGGATCTGGATGCACTCCTACACATCTTCCTAAGGTGAAACCCCCAAACTGGCAAGCAGGTTTTGTAACTACATGGGGGGGATGATTAGAAAGAATCCTAGGAGTTCAATGGATAACAATACCTAAATTCGATATAGCACAAAAAAGGTATAAGCATGTCGTTTCCAACTAAACTCCTTCTTAAAGTTTGGTGGTCAAAGAAGAAATCTTATGGCTTCTGAACCATTTTGTTCTCACTTTTAAGGAAGCTTTCTTTCCACATCTACCAAGGAGATACAAACATGGCCACATTATTTTAGCTATCCACTCATTGCCAGCGCCACAAGACTGGACAAGAGCCAATTACAACATGGCTGGTTCCTGTTCAAAGTTTTCCAGCAAAACTGTATGGTAAAGGAGAAAATTATTGTCCAAAGCTCTATCAACTTGATGAGAAACAACTGTCACCACTGAGAGAACATAAAAATGCTATTCATTGAAAGTCATTCTAGATACGAAGATGGAAAAGGTTTTGTTATAGTACAAACACAAGATACCATTTAGAAAAAAAATTATAATGTCATAATTATGTTATAAGATATAAAATAATTATAACAAAGAGTTGAACATAAGTTATTTTCATTTCATTTGATGAAATGTTCTATATAGAATTGCCCAGATAATTAGAACAGTACTTTTATAGAGAGAAGTCAGAAATAAGTACAAATTGGTGTTGTAATGGCACAGTGCAAATATTAATGACATATAAAAATCTGGAAAACACAAGAACATCTTGATTAACATTTTCTGATAAGTTACTGTGATTATGTACTTTCCTAAGAAACTTAAAGAAATTTACCGTTGGATCTCCCCCCGTGAAATTGCTTTGGAAGCCATCAGAAAGGCTCAAATACCATCAAACTGAAAATCCTCTCCTCACTAGCTATAATATTAATTTAATAACTGATGCTTTAATATGAATATAAAATATTGCATGAGCTTCCCAATGATAAAAAAACACTTAGATGTATAATTCATTGAAGGAATGCTCAATTCTTATTTGTGTTACTTCTGCAATATGGGTTCTCTTCTCTTCTCCAAATATAGGTTTCTATTTCCTCTGTAACAGTACAGATTGATTGTCATGTTATCTTTAATGAAAGCAGGGTATTTCAAACCTGAGTCAGATAAAAATTAAAGTCAGAATCCTATTCCAGAGAGTAGAAGCCTATCAATGCTTTAGTCCCATCTTTGTTTCCTCTTAAAACACAGTCACGGATCTATGGTGTTCAAGGTCCTTCAATCTCAATTTCCTTGCAAGTACTTGAAATCTTTGACTCTTTCAAATACCCATATTGTTGTGACTGGGTTTTTAAAATTATTTTTCCCATCTTAGAATGCTTTTACTTCAGAAATATAAATAAGAAAACCTTAAGGAAAAAACGTAATACTGTGCAAGAGAAAAATATTACTAGTGATTTAGAATAAGAAAAAAATCCTGTCTCTTATTTATTTTATTTTTTTTAATTTAATTTTATCATGTTATGTTAGTCACCATACATCATTAGTTTTTGATGTAGTGTTCTATGATTCATTGTTTGCATATAACACACAGTGCTCCATTCAATACGTGCCCTCTTTAATACCCATCACCAGGCTAACCCATCCCCCCACTCCCCTCCCCTCTAGAACCCTCAGTTTGTTTCTCAGAGTCCATAGTCTCTCATGGTTCATCTCCCCCTCCAATTTCCGCCCCCCTTCATTTTTCCCTTCCTACTATCTTATTTTATTTTATTTTTTTAACATACATTGTATTATTTGTTTCAGGGGTACAGGTCTGTGATTCAACAGTCTTACACAATTCACAGTGCTCACCATAGCACATACCCTCCCCAATGTCCATCACCTAGCCACCCCATCCCTCACACCCCCCACTACTCCAGCAACCCTCAGTTTGTTTCCTGAGATTAAGAATTCCTCAAATCAGTGAGATCATATGATACTTGTCTTTCTCTGATTGACAATCCTGTCACTTATAACAATGACTTACAAATTATGAATTTCAGTTAAGGAATACTACAAAAATGACTTAAATGTGAAAATGTAAATAAAAGAGGACAAATAACTATTTTAAAGAGGAGTTTTACAATAAACATTTTGAACGGGCACCATCACTTTGATTTTAAATTAAGAGGAAGATAATTCAGTGTGCTCAGAGAAAGGACCTCAGGCAAGGTGGGAAAGCAGAGCGTGGATTCAAATGAGGACAGCACCTTTGTCCCATTTGACTTAGCTGGCATAACTGCATTTCCATTTCCTCAAGTGACCCCGAAGTTACCATGTCCCTACCTTTACATAATACAGTTTCTACACATGATTCATTTTCGATGTTGAGATGCTGGTATCCATGACCGTACAGAGAGCAGCAGAGTTAAAGTCATCTATTAATGTGGGACATGGCAACACAAATTGAAGAAACCTAATTAACTCTGCCAATTCATGACAGCTGAAGTATAAAGAGTATTTTTAGTGTTTCAATATTTCCTGATTACTAAACTGTACAACTTTAATTGAAAAGATGCTATCTCAGTGAGATAGCTATCTGAAACCTCATATATAATATCTCAAGGCGCATCACCTATGAGTGAACAGAGCCAGAATTGTTATAAGGGCACTCTCAATCTGATAAGAGTATTCTGAAACCTAGTTTTTCTTTCTCAATCATAAATGCATTAGCTTTCTAAACATATTCTTTGCTAGTAGAGATTGTACTTGTCATACACACATTTTGAAGGAAATCCATAAATTGCGCAATGTAATGAAAATGGCACGATAATAAAGAGAACATTTGGGATGTTCTGCTATTGCACTGAGCACAGTGGAGGATTAAAATAACATTTTCCTCCAGCCTGTTCTTTAAAATTAACTTTTAACTACCTACATTGTATGTTTTAATAGCTTAATAACATATTTATAAGGAATCCCCTGGATCTTTTCTTATGGAATTCTAATGTGGTTTTGGTCATTGTTAGGGCAATTCCAAAAATCATTTGTCTTTATCATGAAGACAAGCTTGCAAGTGTTGTTAATAATTCCAGAAGGAGACAGATGGAGCCAACTGAATGCAACATGCTGCATCACTCCAGGGTCAGCTCCCCTGAGGAGCAGAAATAACTAACAGTATTCTCTCAAAATGTTTTTTTTTTTTCTTTTAACTTTTCATGGGCTTTTGTGAAAAAATGATTGTTCATCAATGCACACCCTCCAGAGAAATTGTTTTTTTTTTTTCTGAATTGTGAAAGCATTTGTGAAATAATATTTAACTTCTAATTCTATATGGTTTAGATATTCAGTATTTGATGACTTTCTTCTTGATGTTCCATTACCCGGGTCTTGATCTCGTACCAAGCTCCCTTCAGAGCCAATAGGCAAAAATTCTTTGTGTGGTAATGCTGCCCATTTGTTGACTGTCCTGATATAAACTCGCCCTGGAAAGAGGTTTAGGAACAAAGAATTTTAGGGAGAAGCAGGATATAGATTTTATTAACATAGCAAACTTCAATGAAGACACTCCTCAAATTGCCATTAGGCATTCATGAAAGGAGAACTTACTAGCCCCTAATCACTTTATTTCAATTAGCATTTGTACTGGTGTGTCTGTCTATTCATCTTGAGACTATGTGCTCTGAAACAGTTATTACATTTGAATAAACCCAAAATTGAGCAGAATTGGGAGGAATTTTCAGACTCATTATCTCACTCTGATCTGAATATGAATGGCTATCCACTTTGATATTGACCATGGTAGTGAATTAAATTATTTTATATCAAAGTTTTTTTTTAAACTCCTATTCTTCAACAGATACTTATTGAGTGCCTTCTACTTGCCAAGAAGTCTTTGAAGTATTAAGGAGGTAATAGTCTTCAAAACACTGTGATGCTCACTTGCATGGAACTCAGAACTTAGAGAAAAATACTTGTGTGAGAGAAATCATGGGAGTCCATGTATAATCACACTGAACAGAAGAAGCAGAGGGTCCTAAGTCTGATCTGGGCTCTGGAAGGCAGTAAGCTATTCTTGGGGGGAGCAGCCTCTGAGCTGAGGTTTGAAGGGTTAGTGGTTAGCTACAAGGTCTGCAGAGGTGATGCTTCAGCTTGCCAAAAAGACAGGTGATCTCTTACATGATCACTGAGCTCATCTGTGCTTTAACCATGTGTCATCACTGTTATAACATTTTCTTCATTATTTGACCTCAAGCCATGCTTACCCCTCTTTATTATTAGGCTTGATGGAAGTGAAACTCTAAAACATATGGACTCAGGTAAAACCACAGAAATCGTTCTCCCTTGTTTTACAATTGATAAAATGGGCACAAAAACTAAAATGATTTGTTGAAAGTCAACACAAATAGTTGTTAGCAGTTAGACTTGGAATATAATTATCTTGGTGAAAAGGAAAACAAAAAAAAAATGAGCTAAACTTTTTTTGCATAGATCATTTTCTTAAAACAAAACAAAACAAAACAGAAAACCTTAAAGTTTTCAATAGGTCTGTTTAGATAGATGTGTTCATGTCAGTGACTTCTAAATTAATTAATCTTCACAAACTAGGCAGAGCAGCTCCTTAAAAAAAATTATCCAGTGGTCAAATGAATTTTTGGAAATCATGTATTTAAGAAGCTACCACATGATCACATTCTATTAAAAATTCTGAAAAATGCTACAGAAAACTGATTTTTTAGCCCGATATTTCTTGAGCCCAGTTGATCCTGCTACATGTATTTCATAGAACACCTTCAATTCTTCATCCTACACATGTTTATTCAGTAGGTATTATGTGTCAGTCACTATTCTAAATACTTGAGGTCACAGCAAGGAAAATCGTGCCAATGCTCTAAGCTCATGTAATCATATTCTAATGCAGGCTGAGGATAGACAGAACAAACAAACAAGGAGGGCAGGATGATGACAAGGGTTTTGCAGAGCATCTGAATTCATAGCTGAGTTAGGAGTTGACCTGTCTCAGCCTGGCTGCTAGATTGATGGCCATAGAAGGCCTCTCTGAAGGGATGACATTTAGACTAAGTTCTGAGTAACAGAAAGGGCCAGGCAATGCAAAGATCATTGCAGACAGAGGACATTTCCAGAGTATAAACCCTAAGGAAATGGACTTGTCACACTTGAGAAACAGAGACCAATACAGTGAAGTCACGGGCAAGCTGGTGGCTACTGCTGTGGGCCAGGGGGTTAGTGATGTGAAATGCGGTTAGAGACAAGACACAATCTCATTGGATTTTGTAGCCACGAGCAAGGCATTGGTTTTAACTTGAATGAAATAGGGTGTGGTGTGAGAATACTTGGGAGAGAAAGTGATTCAATCCCATTTCTGTTTAATAAAGTCTTCGTGGTGAACATGGAGAAAGGGTTGCAGGAGGCCAAGAACAAAAATGGAACACCAATAAAAATACCTAGAAAAAGGTCCACAGAAAGATGATGATGGCTTGGACTAGGGTTGAGATAGAAGACATGACTGGGATGGAAGAGATACAGGGGAAATGAGTAGATGTTTCATAGAGAATTGGGAAGACTTGTTATATAAGATATGAGAAGTGAGAGAAAGAAATCAGTGAAAACTTGAGTTTGGGAAACACTGATAAAGATCAAGTCCTTTTTCATGTGATGTTTACTGATCGTTTTTATTATACCTGACATACAATATTAGTTTCAGAAGTACAACATAGTAATTCAACAGTTCTATACATTACACAGTGATGTAAACCACTGTAAACCTAGCTCCAAATATTTCCATACAAAGTTGGTACATACTAACTATATTCTCTCTGCTATACATTGCATCCTCTGTTTCATTTCATAACTGGGAGCTCATACCTTTTAATCCCCTTCCCCTACTTTGCCCATACTCCCAACCCTTTGGCAAACACCAGATTGTTCTCTGTGTATGAGTCTTTCTGTTTCGTTTTTTATTTCTATTTTTTTTTTTTGTCCTCCAAGACAGAGGCTGTTGGCATCTGACAGTATGTTAATGCAATTTTCTCAAAACTGAATATTCTATGAAAATCTAACAGATTCTTAATTATAGATGCATTATAATTAAGTGAAAGCTGTGACAGGTGTCCCAAACTAGAAATAAACACGTTGAGAAGAGTCATGAGAACTTACATAGCATTATCATTTATTTTCCATGAGAGCAAAGGTGTCTTTTCTGGCCAGGAATGTGAAGAATTGTATTGTGGTTAAACTTGGGTTGTCTTTGTAAATGTTAAGTGACTTTCAGTTAGGACGTTCCCAGGTCTGCCATATGGGCTGTTAGTATCCAGTATAGGATGTAATTAAGTTCTTTGTGGCATAACTTTTTGCTCATTGACGTGGAATACATCACCCACAAATTCATATAGATGTCAGGTCATTTATTTCGAATGAGCTCTTGAGGATGGAAGTCTATGAGAGCTATTGTTCTATAACATGCATGCATGTTATTAGTGGGCCAACTTTCCCAGCTTCATATCTGCACAACTGACAACAATTTGTAGGACAGTCTTTTCATATTCAACGATTCATTATTGTATATTGGGGAAGTACAAGGATGTTGACAATATATATCCTGATAAAATTCACAACTGAGTCAATAAATTGGGTTTGTCTGCCTCTCAAAAATGTTTTTATTTGAAGAGGTTTTTATAGAAAGATTAGTTCCATATGAATAGTTTTCATTGATGTAATTGAAAATTTATCTTGGGCTTTGATCTAGCAGAAAACATTTCAGGAATATGACAGTACCTTGGGGAAATCTAGATGTCACAGAGGAATTACAAGTTAAAAATCACATCGTGAAAGACCAGATATGTTTTGAGCCACTTAAATAATACTTTAATAAAATGTTTTGTTTTTTTTTCTTTTTCAACCAGATACATACAGTCTCTAAATACAGGTGCTACTGAAACAGGCTGTTTTTTAAGGTCTTTAATTATTCATGATTAATTATTTCTATTTATACAGAACCTTTGATTCCAATCACCTGTGGTTTAAATATAACTTTGCAAGGGTACATGCAGTTCATTTTAGTACTGGCAGATAATTTAGGACTATCTTATTCAGTCTGAACTGCTATAACAAAGCACCATCAACTGGGTGGCTTATGAGCCATAGAAATTTATTTCTTACAATTCTAGAGGCTGAGGTCCAAGATTAGGGAGCCAGTATGGTTGCATTCTGGCAGGGACCATCCTTCTGGTTGTAGAACGGTTGACTTCTCCCTATGTGAAGGGGCAAGGTTGCTCTCTGGAGACTCTTCTATTAGGGCACTAATCCCATTCATAAGAGCTCCCCCCTCCTGCCCTAATCACCTCCCAATGGCTCTACTTTCTACTATCACTCTAAGTGTTAGGATTTTCAACTAAGAAATTTAGGGGAGCACAAACATACATGACATAGCAAAAATGAAAGGCAAGTTTGTACCTTCTCTGAAAAAAAAAAAGTAATGTTTCAAGGAGGAACAAGCATGATTACATTAAAAACCTAAACTATGTCAGCAAATATAAGGTTTCATAATTATCTTCTCTACCTCAAATGTGTCACTGTTTAAAAACATGTTCATAATTGGGTTCTAATACTAAACCCTAAATTAATTTTTAAATAAATTATTAATGACCAAATCATAGATAACTCATCAAAACCTAGGTATCTACTCCAAAGAGATACAGGACTCAGATGTAGGATCCCAGAGAAGGAAAAACATGCAAACAACTTGAATGGAGCCAGAAGCAGACTTTAACCCACTGGGAAAGATTCCAGACAGTCAAGAAGATGTGTTTTAAGCCCCATGTTAGATACGCAGAAGACAAAACACCTGAAATGTTGAAGCTGAAATAGTTTTATGGTCCCCTGACCTCTAAGACAGAAAAGGACCACCTTAAGTATGAAAGAAGAGCCTACCAATTAGAGAGTACTATCCTCTCTTAAAAACTGTCTTATCATTTAAGTCCTTAATTAGCAATCATTTTCCTTGAAATTTTTTCAGAATTTGCATCTTAGGCTAATTTCAAGCATAAATAATTTCTTGTAAATCATTTCAAGCCCCCGATTCAGACAATCTCAACTTCCTTTGTGACCTGAAGTAGTGGTTTCTTTGCAGGAGCTTTGCTTGAGTTGACCACATGCAGAATGTCTTCTCTATAGTGACCATGACCAGCTCCACCATGCTACAAAGGACCTTAAATGAGGTCCTTGCACCATCATATTGAAGTCTTTATTCTCAGAACAAGCTCCCCAACTGCACAAGAGAAGTCCTATAGAGCTTGGGCCTACAGGTGAAACACAATATGTTAACCTTTAAGGAAAAAAGATAAGGAGATAAAGAATACCATCATGCTGAAAGTCTAATTAAAACAAGGGATTTTATTTGACTCAGAATTCATCAAAGTGAATTTCTACTTTTGTGTCTGATTTTGTCACTTCATCTCAATTTTCAATCTTGCCCCACTGTACAATGAGTTGATAATTATAGAAGTTTATTTTATATCAAAATTGTATTTAAAGCCTCCAAATTCTACACAATCTGGACTAAGCCTGGTGACTAATTCAGCAGTTCATGTGGCTGCACCAGCCTCCTTATGTGCTTCAGAGATAATTTTCCATAACTACCTTCTGTATCTTTGAGAGAGCTGTTGGTTCTCTGGAGAGCAGACATGTTCCTCAGCAGGTTTAAGAACTGTGTATTTTATCTCACAAGTACAAACTGTACATGCTTCCCCATTCTCCTTGCTCATCCAAGTAAATAAATAAAACCCCACCACCCACCCCACAACCACACACCGTCCCTGACACCTCTGAAGAATTTCCTTCTCAAGTGTTTTCCATGTGACTTTGTATTCATTTATTTTTACTGCCCCCTCAGTGAACAAATAATCTTTAAAATCAGGCCCACAGCTTCTGCTAAAAAGAACTAGAATGTTCCTACGTGCCTCCTTCTAAAGGACCTTCCTGAGAAATGCCTGGCAGAATAAAACATGGGCCCCGATCATAATGAAGCCTCACAAAAGATAAAAGAACACCAATATTTTAGCACATTTCAAATGTTTAAAACTTAAAAAACATCATCAGTATTTTTTTCCTTTTTAAAATTTTTATTATGTTAGTAACATCAGTATGAAGTAATAGTTTAAAAAAAATAGTTGTTTTTATAGTACTAGACCAAAAGCACTAAAATCTTTAGAATTTTGATTTTATTAAAACCTGTGTCATGTGGTACCATTTATTCAGTTGTTCATCAGTTTATTTTTTCAAATATTTATTTAAACTAATTAATATATAGCATAATATTTTTTTCAGGAGTAGAATTTAGTGATTCATTACTTACCTATCACACCCAGTGCACATCATAAAAAGTGCACTCCTTAATACCCATCCTTCACCTACCACCCACTCCTCTAGCCCATCGTCCACCCACCATCCCTCTATCAACCCTCAGTTCTCTACAATTAAGAGTCTCTTATGGTTTGCTTCCCTCTCTTTTTTATCTCCTTCCCCTGCGTTTATCTCTTTTGTTTCTTAAGTTTCACAGATGAGTGAAGCCACATGGTATTTTTCTTTCTCTGACTGACTTATTTCGCTTAGTATTATACTCTAGCTCCATACATGCCCTTGCAAATGGTGAGATTTAATTATTTTTGATGTCTGAGTAATATATATATATATCACCTCTTCTTTATCCATTAACCTATCGATGGACATCTCCACTCTTTCCATAGTTTGGTTATTGTCGATATTGCTGCTATAAACATCAGGGTTCATGTGCCCCTTCAAATCTGTATTTTTGGATCCTTTGGGTAAATACCTAGTAGTGCAATTGCTGGGTCATAGGGTAGTTGTATTTTTGATGAATCTCCATACTGTTTTCCAGAGTGGCTGCACCAATTTTCATTCCCGCCAACAGTGTAAGAGGGTTCCCCTTTCCCTGCATCCTCACCAACACCTATTGCTTCCTGTGTTCTTAATTTTAATCATTCTAACCCCTGTGAGGTGGTATCTCATTGTGGTTTTGATTTGCATTTCCCTGATGCTGAGTGATGTTGAGTATCTTTTCATGTGTCTGTTGGCCATCTGGATATTGTCTTTGGAAAAGTGTCTATTCATGTCTTCTGCCCATTTCTTAACTAGGTTATTTGTTTTTTTGTATGTTGAGTTTTATAAGTTATTTATAGATCTTGGATACTAATCCTTTACCATATATGTCAGTTGCAAATATCTTCTCCCATTCCATAGGCTGCCTTTTAGTTTTGTTGATTTTTTTCCTTCGCTGTGCAGAAGATTTTATCTTAATGAAGTCCCAAAAATTCATTTTTTGCTTTTTTTTCCCTTGCCTCCATTTCCATTGCCTCGGGAGAAATGTCTAGTAAGAAGCTTCTATGGCCGATGTCAAAGAGGTTGCTGCCTATGTTCTCCTCTAGGATTTTGATAGCTTCCTGTCTCCCATTTAGGTCTTTCATACATTTTTAATTTATTTTTGTGTATGATGTTTCATTCTTTTGCATGTTGCTGTCCAGTTTTCCCAACAACATTTGTTGAAGAGACTTGTCTTTTTTCCACAGGATATTCTTTTCTGCTTTGTCAAAGATTAGTTGGCCATATAGTTGTGGGTTCATTTCTGGTTTTTCTATTCTGTTCCAATGACCTATGTGTCTGTTTTTGTGCCAGTACCATACTGTCTTGATGATTACAGCTTTGTAATATGGCTTGAAGTCAGGAATCATGACACCTCCAGCTTTGGTTTTCTTTTTCAAGATAGCTTTGGCTATTCAGGGTCTTTTGTGGTTCCACACAAATTTTAGGATTGTTTGTTCTCGCTCTGTGAAAAATGCTGGTGGTATTTTGATAGGGATTGCATTAAATGTGTAGATTGCTTTGGGTAGTATAGACATTTTAAGAATATTCTTCCAATCCATGAGCATGCAATGTTTTCCCATTTCTTTGTGTCATCTTCAATTTCTTTTATAAGTTTTCTATAATTTTCAGAGTACAGATCTTTTACCTCTTTGGTTAGGTTTATTCTTATGTATCGTATTATTTTTGCTGCAGTCATAAATGGGATCAATTCCTTGATTTCTCTTTCTGCTTCTTAATTTTATTGTATGAAATACAACAGATTTCTGTACATTGATTTTATATTGTGTGACTTTGCTGAATTTGTGTATCAGTTCTAGCAATTTTTTGGTGGAGTCTTTTGGGTTTGCTACATAGACTATCATGTCATCTGCAATTAGTGAAAAGTTTGACTTCTTCCTTGCCAATCTGGATGCTTTTTATTTCTTTTTGTTGTCTGATTCCTGAGGCTAGGACTTCCAGTACTATGTTAAATAACAGTTGTGAGAGTGGATATCCCTGTCTTCTTCCTGACTGTAATTGGAAGAGCTCTCAGTTTTTCCCCATTGAGGATGATGTTAGCTGTGGGTCTTTTGTATATGGCTTTTATGATGTTGAGGCATTTTTCATCTACCCCTATTTTGTTGAGGGTTTTATCAAGAATGGATGCTACATTTTATCAAATGCTTTTTCTGCCTGTACTGAGAGGATTATATGGTTCTTATCCTTTCTTTTATTAATATGGTATATCGCATTGATTGATTTTTGAATATTGAACTAACCCTGCAATCCAGGAGTAAATCCCACTTGATCATGGTGAATGATTCTCTCAATGTGCTATTAGATTTGATTTGCTAGTAACTTGTTGAGAATTTTTGCATCCATGTTTAGACTTCAAAGCAATGCTATACAGTATATTGTGAGCCATATACATAAATTTTATTTTTGTAGCCAAATTAGAAAGAATAAAAACAGGTGAAATTAATTTCCATGTAAATTTTATTAATGCAATATATACCAACTATTTCAAATTATGATCAATATAAAATTTTTACTGAAATCTTACTTTTTTTTTTTCCTACTACGTCATTGAATCTCATTCTGTATTTCACAGTTACAATACATGTCTATTCAGATTGCTCACGTTTCAAGAGTTAATGGCCACATGTGGCTGGCGGCTGCTATGTTGGACATTGCAGCTCTGGAGGGGAAGAAAAAGGTACATACGATTATAATGTCTATTTATATTTCTTATTGGAAGCTTTACAGCTCTGAGCTTTGGGAGGGAAATTGCTTGTTGTCATTTGAAAAACATTGTACAGGGTACCTAGAAGTCTCACAGAATTCATAGGCTTATGTGTGTACTGGTTTGTGAAAATGTAATTAAGGAAAGGAGTTGGCAGGTTTTTTTTTTTTTTTTTAGAATTCCTTTTTCAAATAAATCAACAACTCCGTCTAATTAGACATAGTCTCCCAAACTACAGATATTTCCAATGTAGTACTTTATTCTACTGGCAAAAGAAAAAATTCTTGGGGCGCCTGGGTGGCTCAGTTAGTTAAGCGACTGCCTTCGGCTCAGGTCATGATCTCAGGGTCCTGGGATCGAGCCCTGCATCAGGCTCCCTGCTCGGTGGGAAGCCTGCTTCTCCCTTTCCCACTCCCCCTGCTTGTGTTCCCTCACTGTCTCTCTCTGTGTCAAATAAATAAATAAAATCTTAAAAAAAAAAAAAAGAAAAAATTCTTCAGAAATAGGAGACTAGTTTCACATTTACACTTTTATTCCCACACCTCACAAACCATCCAAAACCAAAATGAAGGTAAAGCAAAAGAGACCTTGGAATAAAAGGAAAGTTCGGTGACATTTATCAGGGGCACAGGCATCATTGGACTTAACTAGATCATTTGAGATGTTTGTATAATATTAGTAGAAATTGAAAGGTAGATGCAAAAAGCTAAGTATTTAATTCTCCACATTAATGGAGGATTGTAATGATAAAATTTTAAATTTATTAAGATATTTTAAAAAATTACCATCTTTATCAAAATAATCTTTAACATGTTTATATTTAACCAACCAAGATTGGCAAAATATTTTAGAGGAACAAACATATAAGTATACCTTAAGCATTATGAAAAATATAAGTTAATTGAAAAATAAATTAAAGTAGTGCCTGGGTGGCTCAGTCAGTTAAGTGTCCGACTCTTGATCTCAGCTCAGATCTTGAATTCAGGGTTGTGAGTTCAAGCCCTATATTGGGCTCCACATTGAGTGTGGAGCCTACTTAAAAAAAAAAAAAAAAAAAAAAAAGTTAAAGTTACAGTTCCTTCCTGAAATGTCTTCATAAGAAATGTGATCTCTCTTCCTGAAATCTAAGATATTTAACTCTCTGTTAAGTAATGCAACCAGGATGAAAAATGACAGTACTGGATTTCTATCACACACACATTAAGCAGTTTTTGGGAGAAAGAGATTCTGGACATGTTCTGGCAAAATTGAACCACTTTGAAATTCTCAACTATTTAGTTCTCCACCTAAACCAATAACTCATAGCAGTATTGCCAACTGTGACCACTCTTATATAGCCCAGAGAAATCACAGACAACAGTTTACATCTGCGGGATGACTAGCATTTGTATAAAAGGCTCATAATATCACAGGTGATTTATTCCTCTTGAAAGCTCTTCCATGACTATGTACATCCTAGAATATTGATACTGAATTGTTTCTTCAGCTGACTCAGCCTTCATAACCAAAGGGAACCTAGACAACATATTGAGTGGATTCCAATGTTGCTTAGTAGGGTAATGAAATATCAGCAAGTCTTTATTAGCCCTCTACAGTGAGTTAATCCAGCTCAAATTTAGATACATTGTCTGAAATGTCACAGGCACTTATTTTTATGTAACTAATCCAAAAGAAACCCACAGTCCTGTTTCATGAATCAATGATTCATCTGTTCTTTGTTGTCAACAAACCCATATTGAAAGTTTGATGCCATCCTAAACTCGGAGGATTTTAAGATGCGGCTTGCCCAGGAAGAAGTCCACATGGCATAGACTTGAGGAGACATAAATGATGGTGTGACATAGTAGAGGGGGTAGCCAGTGAAGGAAGTGGGAATTCACAGAAGACGGGGATTAATTAAGCTGTGTGTTGACTGAAGGAAATACAGTCACCCCTTGGAAGAAAGTGGAAGGTCAGAGCACACCCTTAATGTTTACAGGGCCCCAGTAGCTCTCTTTTGAAACATGTATCCTACAATTTCTTTGAGGAATATGGATATCATCTTTGATATTATTCTGTCTCTAGATATGCTAAAACTCCAGAACTTATTTGTCTTGCATAGCTGAAACTTTTTATCAGTTGAGCAACTGCTGTTTGTTTTCCCCTCCTCTTAGCTCCTGGCAATCACCAATGGACACTCTATTTCTGTAAACTCAACTATTTTAGAGAATTCATGGATGTACAACTATGCGGTATTTGACCTTTTACAACTGGCTTGTCTTAGTATAATATTCTCCAGGTTCATTCATATTGTCATAAATGGCAGGATTTCCCTCTCCTTGAAGACTGAATGCTATTCCGTTGTATGCATATACTACATTTTCTTTATCCATTCATGTGTCAATGGGCAATTAGGTTGTTTCCATGTCTTGGCTATTATAAATAATGCTGCAATGAACATGGGAGTGCAGATATCATTTTGAGAAGCTGACTTTGTTTCCTTTGGATAAATACTCAGAAGTGGAATTGCTGAATCAAATACTAGTTTTATTTTTAATTTTTGAGAAATCTGCTTATTGATTTTTCAAAGCAACAACACACCATTGTACATCCTCACCAACAATATACAAGAGTTCTAATTTCTTCACATTCCTGCCAATACTTATCTTTGGTTTTTGAAAATAACCCTCTAATAGGTGTGAGGTGATGTCTCCTTATAGTTTTGATTTGCTGTTCTCTAATGACAAATGACACTGAGCATCTTTTCATGTGGCTGATGACCATTTGTATGGCAAGTCCTTTGCTCATTTTTAAATTGGTTTTGTTTTTGCTATTGGGTTGAAGGAGCTCTTTAACATATTTTAGATATCAGTCTCTTATCAGATATATGGTTTGCAAATATTTTCTCCCATCTGGAAGCTGTTTTTTTTTTTTTTTTTTTTTTTTTTTAATATTTTGACTGTTTCCATTGCAGTGTGGAGGCTTTTTAGTTAAAGTCCCACCTGTCTAATTTTACTTTTGTTATTTGTGCTTTGGGTTCATATATAAATATTTTTTTCTTCTAGTAGTTTTTATAATTTCAGGTTTAAATCATTAATCCACTTTGACCTTGTTGATGATATGAAATGAGGCCCAGTTCATTGTTCTGCATGTGGATATCCAGTTTTACCAATGTCTGGCCATTCCCGATTGTGTTTTTTTTTCCCACATTTGTCAAAGACCAGTGGACCATATATACATGGGTTTATTCCTTGGCTGTCTGTTCTGTCCCACTGGCCTGCATGCCTCTCTCTTTGCCAGTACCATTCTGTTTTAATTACTGTAGCAATTTCCTTGAGAGAAAACAGCTTCCTCATTACTAGAAGTTTAAAGCAGAGGTGCTTACCTACACAACAGAAGGGGACTGTATGTAAAATCAGCCTAGAGGACATTAGAAGCACTGTCATCTGAATCGTTGGTGGATGTTTACTCGCTTTCCACTGTGTAGATCAGCATCTCTGTCCCACCTCTCCTTCCTCTTCTCCCTACTCTGCCTCACTGTAGTAACTGACCCCATGCCTCTTCCTGCAGCAGGGTTACTCTCAAACATGGTGTCAAAAAAGGAGTGATTAATCGCCCTGTCAACTTTGCCCCATCTTTTAAAACTTGTAAACTGCCAAATCCTAATTAGAAGGGTGCTTGCGCACGCATGCGTGTGTGTGTGTGCGTGTGTGTGTGCGCGCGCGTGCGCAGTGTGTATACTATCATCACATTTACAGGAGAGTGTGAGCCAGAGTGTTAATTCATGGAAGGGACCTTGTCCTTAGAGACAGTGACACACGTGTTTTAAAACATGAGAGGGACGTAGACATGTTTGGGCTCATGGCACGTGTGTTTTCACACCTGTGTCTTTCCTGACTCAACCCATTCGGCTATATGCTCCGTCTCACTTGCTGTATTAAATGTCATTTATCTCAAAAGGTCATTGTTGCTCTCTTGAGAAGAGGCCAGCTCTCCCATTGCGTGGTCGCCGGGTGCCCAGGGCTTCACCTCTGACAGCCCTTCTCGTATGTTTATACCATCTCCATGCCCTGCTGGTCTGTCTGCTCCTTCAGGGGAAAGCCCTGGACCGTCGGATGGCTGTTGTGTCTCTGCTACCTGAGAATGTACTTGGCACGTACAATGAGCTCAATTAATAGATGATGCATGAGTTAATTAATAACAGATTTTTTTTTTTCCTGAAAGTTTGATCATTCTAAGCGTAGACATGCAGAAGTTTCCATTAGGAGAAGTCTTCCCCTCTTTCACTTGCAGCTTTTTAATAACTGTGTGAACAGATCTCTCCTCTACCACCTCTTTTGATCTGAATAGAGAGGGGGGTATCTTTGGTGCTAGGATCGGGTGGGCTGCATACTGCCACAGAGGAGCAGATCTGGGGAGGATGGCGGCTGAGATGGTGTGAGAGCCAAAGGAAGTACTGTCCTTGCCCAAAACTCTGGTCTTCATACAGGCTTATTAGGAGTCCAAAGCCTGCGCAGGTTTGCCTTGGGGAATAAAACAGAGCCAGACTTCCCAAGCCCTGCATTCCTGCCTCACACAGAATGGATCCAGAGTCGTCCCTTTGGGCCTCAGCGGAAAAAGTGGAAATATTTTTCATTAAACAAACATAAGTATACAGACCCCACCAGCAAAATCCAGTTCTCTAACACCAGCTTCCTGTCTACAGTTCACAGGACTCCATACTGAGCATGAAGCTGTGAGGTGCATGCTCAATACAGACATTGAAAATCGGGTCTGGCATGGGCAGGTGGATGTGTTTATTAAATATTCTGAATCTTTTCTACCCCTTTTCCTGGAAGGTTCTTTCACCTAACTGTTGATATGGAAGCTCAGGATATGTCCCAAAAGTGAATAAGTGGAAGTCCATGTTAGGCTTTAACAGGGGAGTGCTTTCCTAAAATGCCAGCTTGAATCTCCCCTCCACCGTATCTTGTGAATCTGGGTACAGAAGATTTGACAACTTTGGTGCTTGGGTCCAGTGGGCTAAATGTTCCTCATCATTCCCATCTCCTCTTAAGGTCATCTTCTCGGGAGACCTGACTGCTGCTGATTCTCTTCCTTCACCTTGCCGTTGCTTTTCCCTTGTGACTCCTTCTCTTTTCTTAACACTCAGAAGCATGGTTTGAGTCTATTTGTGTATTTATTTGTTGGCTTGTCTTCTTCTTGGGTCACTGAGGCAGAATTTTTGCCTTCATGATAAACTTCCCAGTTGTATTTTTCCTACTCTGCCTTTGAACTGAATTTAAATAACAACAATTATAATTCAGGTCCTGTTTTCAGGAAGAAGTGCTATAACCAGCTAATACACTTATAGCACTTCTTCCTGAAAACAGGACCTGAATTATAATTGTATTTAAGGGCAAACATTTTCCTGAAGAGAGATGACCCAGTAAGACCTAATAATGCAGACAATATCTTAGTGACTTTTAAAGTTTGATTCTATAATGCTTTTATCAGCAAACCTATTGGGGGAATAAATGAAATTTCTAGTCCAATGAATTATTTCTCTTTTTCCTCTTTCCATTTACTTTGGATGATAATTTAGTTTAATAAGTGTGGAGTAAAGTTGGCTTTAATTTCATTGCCACATGCTGTGATTCAAAGGCTAGAATTCAGCCTCTTGAGACACTTTCACTGACTCACTACTATAGATCAAAGGAACATATGTTTTTATGACCTTCTGTAATCTGTGTGAGAATCTCTAAGTTCAAAGAGACAGTCTGTGTTAGATGAATCCAGAATATGAAAAAAGTCATGATCAGTGATAAGAGACTGGGAGTGTGTAGTCTAGGTTGTTTTTTGTTAAAACGTGATTTCTGAATTGTCTATCAGATCTAGACCTTTTAGAATCATATTATTTCTTATATAATTTCAAGGCACAGCTAGTTTTTGCAAAACCACATTTTTTTTCATTTAATTCGCTATCATGCTTAAACATTACCATACATATAGCTTAGACTTTACCTTTTATAACTGCACAGAAACCCAAGGGACTGACAAAATACCTTTCCATGTCAATTATATATACTATAAACATAATTAATCTTAATAAATTTAAATTTACCATTTATGAGTTATCATGGCATTCCCTGACTCTTAGTGGGTGCATATCATGCATGACTCCATCTAGGAGTAGACTAACAGAGAATGGCATTCATTTATCTTTGTCCTGTTTTCAGGATCACACATCTGCAGACATTTCCCCCAGATTTTATGGTTTCCTGTGTTCTTATAATGCTATATCCTATAATCCTATAAAACTGGAGAGAAGAGTAAAATAAAGAACTACAATGACCACAAATAACTGAAATATCAGAGGTACCACAACCCTATCTGAGAGAAATACTAAGCAAATTATCATCTATTTTGAATTATCCTCTGGCAAATGTCTTGCTCAGTATCAGGAGACATTTAAATATCTTTGCACTCTCTGCCATAAAAAACATATTGTGTAACCACGTTTACTTATTTATTAATTCATTCATTTTTATTTTATTCATTTTTTATTTTATGTTATGTATTTCTTTACCTGGGCAGACCATTATGATCTTCAAAGATCATATTTACCTGATGACTGGTTTCAGAAGTAACAAAACTTGTTCGTTTTTTGCTATAATTTTGAATAATTAATACAAGTGAGTCTGCTGTAATATGTCTCTTTGCAGTATTAGAATTGATGTGATCCTAAAAATATAAAAAGAGTGGCAGAATGGCAAATAAAAAATGCATGTTGTAGATTCATGTGTAAGATAGGACCGCCACTCCCAAATTACCAATAACCAAAGGGCTAACAGGGTTTCACAATCATGGTACCATTGGCACTTTGGACTGGAGAGTTCTTTGTTTACGAGGGTTGTCTTGCGTCTTATAGGATATTTAGTTGCATGTTTGGCCTCTACCACCAAATTCCAGGGGCATTCACTCAGATATGACAACAGATTTCCCTCTAGACTTTGCCAAATGTGTCCAGAGTGAGAAGGGGTACAAAGCCACCCACAGTTGAAAACCTTTGAGCTGAGAAGCTGCGTGGAATGTACAAAGGCATCATTTCATGCCAATTCTACTACTCTGTGGCAATTTGGAGAGCGTTTAGTCTCCGATATGGTATATAAAAAGAGGAGATTTTTGGAGCTGAAAATGTCCTTGATCAGATTAAATAGGTCCTGTTTTGCAGGAACAATGGTAGTAAGGACTAATGATTTATGCTTCAGATGCAGAATTTCAGAACTAAGTGTAAGAAAAACCTCATTTCTATTCTGAATGCAACTAAAAGGATGTGCCAGGACCTGCATCTCAAGTTTTGAGAAACTCCCATATCACCATAAACTCTGGCAACAATAGAAGCTGGAGGCTGAGATGGTGGATATTGACCAAAATTTGTTCTGACCTGTAGCTCTTTCTTTGGAGACTTTTACAGGATAAAAATTATCAGTTTAATTTTATAGCTACTTTTATTCTGTTGTATGAATATGTTAAATTGCTGTCTTTTTACTTAGGTAAAAATCACAGATTTCAAATTTTCAAGAGATTGGTCACAAATGGTTTCAAGAGGAGAGACTTACTAAGAACAGCAACAAAAAGGGGAGTGATCACTTTTTCCTCTTAATGTGTCTGATTGAAAACACAAAATCTCCAAGCTTTAAAGAGGACAAATAGACTCCAAGTTTAGTCAATATTGGAAGGCATTAGTGGAGTAATGTCATTTTCTGTTGCCTTCCTCTTGCACCCTCTTCCACCCCCTCAGGGATGTATAATTTGGGTGGGGGGAGTTGAATATTGGCAAGCATAGGGCTTTTAAGCCACTTGGAGAATTGCTTCTAAGTAACATGTTAACTTCCCTATAGGACACAGGCAGTTTGAAGAGTCATGTCTTAAAACTATCTTGAAATTGTTGAATTGAGTTGTAGGTACTTTTGTTTTCTGTTAATATTGAGGGTGTTTAGATCGATCAATCTTCACATTTATTGTGGTCCCTCTTTGAATTCATACACATTTTCGGAGCATAGGAGGTGGACTGAACACAAGGCTCACAGAATTAATTAAAATTTTCCTTACATGGGACTCTCAGGAAAATGTGGCCTCCTTCAATTGCTTAGATCATTCATTTACTTGAAATCATCTGCATAATCAAATGCACCTGTGGTATTTGTGATCCTGTACTGTGAAATCACATCAACTCTTGGGCCAGTAAATGTATTTACACATTTGTTTATACGTACTTGCAATTTGATTTGCTTTATTAATGATGACAACATAGCTTCTCCTTCTTTTTTTATTGGTAAGGATGTCAAACTGAAATTAAAATATCATGAGTCCCTTTGAGGTGTAATTGTGTTAAAAATTTTGTGGGAACATATGTGAAAGTGTCCGGTCAATAAAACAACACTAGCTGAAAATAAGGTTTTATTTCTATACCCACCTTTGTAAAACCCTTGATTTTTAAATGGTGTCACCATACTCTGTTAAGGAACCTAAGAGTTAATTGCAAATTTCCTCCCACAAAATTGCACTGCCTCTTCCCTTTACCATGATAGATACCTGATGTTATCAAAAAAGACAAAACACATTATCATGACCACAAAAGAACTGGCATGCCATTAGACTGGTCCTTGTTGGCTAATTTTGGGAACTGATTGAATACATGTTTCAAAACTCTTTGCAACCTCAAAGGAAAGGCAGTTAATTCAATGGCTACTATTGACTGACCCTTGGTTAATTAAAATAGGCAATAATGGATAGGTGCAGGGTATCCTGGGTCTACTGGGATAACAAAGAGCTCATGCTGTCATCTGCATGCTTCATCATCTCTTCTTTTATTGCTTTTCTACTCTGGACAGTACACAGATTGGTTAGTTAATGCATTTTCCATCTTGGTCATTTATGGAGTAAGGTTTTTTTATTCCTCCATAAGCAAGATTTCAAGTATAGTTGAATTTCAGCTTAACTTTTGAACTTTTTTTCCACATAGTGGTTTTTTAGTGTTCTAAAACCACATGAGCCGTGATGAAGGGACTGTGTCATATTGTAATCCACTCACATCACTGTGAAAGATTTTAATTAATATTTAAATGTGGAAATCCTTTAGTTTTTCCTTCATTTAAGTATCTTACCATCTGGCATACATACTGGATTCAGAAAACAAACTGACACACACATTGCTCATGGTGGGCAAAACTCAGAAATGCACCCTGTGAGATTCTAGTTCCCCAAAGACATAATGGGATCATTATTTCATTTCTTCCATGAACTTTCTTTTCCCATATTTTCTGTGTAGAAGAAAAATGTTATTTGTATGTTGTCTCTTTGAATCAAAACAATCAATGCTTAAATTTACATAAACGTTAAACAAATAGGTATATAAACAAATATTTAGCAAGTGGATCTTTGTATTCTTCTAAGGAAATAATTATGTCAAAGTTCACTAATTCATCCTAGTGACTGAGAAAACCTTGAAATGATTCATGGAAATTTTTTCCCCACACTTAGCATAAAAACCTACTAAAACATCATCAATCACTGACTTAGGTTTAAGGTCCAAGCGTCTCAAAGAAATACTAAGAAAGCACTTTACTTAACTCTTACCAATGTACCTTTTGCTCAGACTGTTTAGGTTTCAAATGACAAAACTTCCTGCCAAACTGGCTTAAGGAAAACTGAAGAATGTGTTAGATGGTGTGACTGGAAACCCTATCAATAGGACGATACCCCGACATTGCTTTATGGATGCTTAAGCACCGTCCCCATAAATTCTTTGTCTCTTGGCTCAGCTTTTGTCTGCGAATCTACCGCCTCTCCTTGGTATTCTCAACTGCCCCTGTAGCAGCAAACCTAATATCTTTTTTTTCTCTTGCAAATACATCAAAAAAAAGTCCACCATTTTACTGACCAAACAAACACTTGTATTGAGTTCTTGGTGTTTATAATGGCAACGAATTGTCTGGCTTGTGTCCTATGCCCAATCCCACAGCCAGAAGTGAGTGACTGTGTTTCCCTGCCTTGGTCCTTGACCTGGGGTGTTCTCAGTGTGCCCAACTACACAGACCACAGAGAAAATAATGTGCTCTTAAAGAAAAGTCAGAGAACTGCTTTACCAAGGTTTCAAGAGACACCTGTAAGGGGAAAAATAAATGTCCAGTATAGATCAAACCGGATGCCTACTATAAGTAAGAATAAAGTGAAGTAAATTGTCCTCTAAGATGCTCTGTGAATCCCAAATAATAAGAATTGTAGGTACGGGTGGAATTTTAAAGACTTAATTATCTGTAATTAAGCTACAGTGCTAACCTAACAACAGGTTGGTAGTTTTCAGTGGTCATAAACCTACCTCTGGTGATCTCATTGCTTCATAATTAATTTTAGTGTTTTGTGCTCACATATTTCCCTTCTTTAAAAATACTGAAATTATAGGAAGGATTCCAAGTTCAGAGTTCTGTAGATTTTTAACAACACAGAGCAGTGATGTGCATACACTTACACAGAAGGATCATCCTTAGAACAAGCTTTCATCATTCACACAAGAAGGCAGCTCTTGAAAATTTAAGGTTCATCCTTTGACAATAAGCTGGAACCATCACAAGGATGTCATATTACTTGATAGCCTCAAATCACTTTCATTTGGATCAATAGAAGACAAGTGTTCTCATCTCCATTTCACAAATAAACAAAGGGCCCGAAGGCTGGACACTACTCCCCACATCTCTGGGCAAAGCAACTTCTGTTCAAAGCTGAAAAGGACCCTATAAACATCATCTACCCCACTTCCTGATTTTGAAGTTCAGAAAGGCGAGCACAACCAGCTGTTGCACCGCTGGGTCAAGCACATTGCTATTAAGTGCCACAGCCAGGAAGGGAACCAAGATTTTCTGTTAATGAATTCAGTGTTCTTTCTTGATAGATAACAGTTTCTCCCCATTTCATCGAAACTGTATACACGAAAGCCTCCAGCCCTCCAACACCAATGGGTGTGTGATGGTGAGGAGCTGTCATACCTAGATAATTACACCTTCCCTGGAAAGGAACCTCCACCTTCAGCCCTTCCTACCCAAACCCAGATGTAAAAGGGCTGCCTCTCTGGTGTATCATGCACAACACCAGTTTCTGTATCCTTCTGTCTTGCCTGCCTTTTTGGAGAAGGCAACACTTTGACATAGCTCCTTCCCCCTTGTAAGGATATTTCCTGAATCCCATTTTGATTTTCATGAATGAGAACGAATTTTGTTTGATAAGTCTGTTGATTTGGGTTTTGGCTTCTCCTCCTCCTCTGAGATATCAGACATATATGAAACACTAGAGTTTCTTTTAATATCTTGATGAAAGTTCTCTACAGTATCAAAGACTAGACATTCCCCTGACTCTTCTGACTTCTATTGATCACTGACTTTATTCCTGGCCCTATAACTGTCACTAGGAGATAGTGTTATTGTCGTAACAAACCAAGAGAAAGACAACCAAACCAACATTCAAGTATTCACCAAATGACCATGAAGATGGGGAGGTGATGACATAGAAGGAAGAGTAGTACTTAATTTTGCATGGGGGAATCAGAACCAACATAAACCTAAAGCTGAATCACATATGTGGGATGGTCCCTGCATAGGTAAGAATTTGCTGAATGCTGAGTAAACTATGATGGATTAGAGAAGAGAGAAATGTAAACACAGTGCAGGTGATATCAGTCTTTCTGACCAGTTTTCCCAGAAGCCCATGAGTTTGCCTTTCAATCCAGGAACAGAGCATCTTCTCTTCCTCCTCCAGCACCATCAATCCCAATGCCTTCCTGTTGTCTTAGCCCGCTAACAAAGTCCAACCCTACTTGTGGACCCACAGGCTTATGATGCTAGTTTGCAATGTGTGGTTCACAAACTAGCAGCCTCCACCTAGAAACGTGTTCCAAAGAAAATGCTCCGTACCATCTGAGTCTGGAGGTGGGTCCCAGCCCTCTGCATTTTAGCAAGGCCAGCAGGTAATTCTGAAGCAGGCAGAGGTTTGAGAACTCAACATTTCTAAGATGATATAAATTAAAAGGGACCTTAACAATCATGTAGCCCAACAACCTCATTTTCCAAGTAAAGAACCAGGTAGTTTGTACTAATCACTGTCAATGTAAAGATGATAAAGAGTCACAATGCCTAATTCCACAACATAGAGTCTAGTAAGAAAGACAAAGATAAATAATTACACAAATATTTGTCAATGACAATTTTGAATAAGAGCTATAAACAATGTGTTTTCATTTACAAACGTGCACTAGCATGAATAAAGCATGGTGCTTCAGAGGAGAATTTCCTTCCTGGTTGGTTGTGGACTCTAAAAGACTGATACCCTCAATCTTTTGTGCAGATGGGTGTGGCCTGGAGCAGCCTTGATCTGCTTGCCTCCAGCCTTAGAGAGTTGCCTCTATTTATTCCACTATGCTGTACAATTGTCATTTCCTTTTGTGTGCTATCATGTAAATACAAATTTGTGAAAGATCTCTTTGAGAGCAGATTCAGGTCAAACTTTGGTTTGATATTCTACCGAACACAGATGAGTATTCTGAAATGTGGGAAGTTTCCATGAATTGCACATGGCAGCCACTAACTAGCAAAAGGGCAAGACTGAACTCCAGGGCAAGTTAGACTCTTTCATACCACAGCTGCCTTCCTTTGTGAAGAGAGAGCCCATGACAAAGCCATCCTGGATTCAGAAAGGAGAGGTTAAATGGTTTTATATTTCTTTATCACATTCAGTGGTCATTTGGCCATCAGTTTATATGACCATACTGCACCTTGTCCCATTCAAGTTAGGAGAGGCCCTCACAGAGGGCCACAGAGACCCCGAAGACTCATTTTGACTTTTCAGAGCATATCTGTAGAATGCAATCTCCAGGGATTTATATGGCATTTCGGGTCCCTCAATGTGAGAACAGCTGACAGGATGATGGGAATGTTCACAGGTCCCTTTTCTGATTAACCATTTCCCTTACACAGAAATCTCACTGCATATAGAAGTCACATCAAGCAAAGACCTATTAAGCCCAACTTATTAAATAAAGGCCACAGCTTGGCCAGGGGGAAGGTTGCCACACATCACAGAAGCTGTCTGATTCTCTAGGGGCTGTTTGAAAGCAGAGCAGATCCTATCCCCTCCCCTACCTTCTGATCATCCCGTATCTTCTTAGGCTATACTTTTATCTATGTGTCTGTTCTTGCAAATGAACATTCTGCATGGGGTGAGCTATTCCATAGCATCTGCATAGACCTTTGCTCAAGACAGCTGCAAGTCTGGAATCCCTGAATTTCCTCAGAATTGTCATCAGGGCATAAGGACTGGGTTTTTGATTTGGAAATAAACTGCCTTGCTCTATAGCAAATTGCCCCCCCACCCCGATTTCCCATTCTGAGACAAACTATAAATTACATAAATCAAACTTTCAAATTCTTGCCATCATACTCTTGAGAGGATGAACACTTGAAGTTTAAGCAACAGAAAAAAACTGCTCTATTGCTAAATACCAGAAGGATCCTATGAATAGATTTAAATCTCTTTGGTTTAGGAATTACCTCTGAGGCAATACAATTTAATAAGATACTAGTGAGATGGTGGCACAATTATTGCCAAACATGACGCTCCTGCCCATGCCATAGACCTGTGTCTACTGTGTTATTACCCCTTGTTCATGATAGAGAAAACTATTTTGTTTATTGTAAATTGTAAATTTTTCACAAGAGGAACATAGATTTTTGAAGAGTCATTTCCACAAATTTTTGTTGAGTAAATACAAGTTGCTTTTGGGGCACCTGGGTGGCTCAGTTGGTTAAGCATCTGCCTTTGGCTCAGGTCATGATCCTGGACTCCTGGGATTGAGTCCTGCATCGGGCTCCCTGCTCAGCGGGGAGCCTGCTTCTTCCTCCCCCTTCCCCCTCTCGTGCACTCTCTCTCTCTCTCATTAAAAAAAAAAAAAAGTTGCTTTTGATGATAGTTTTATATATCACAGTCAAGCCTTCAATTATACCAAAATTCCAAAGATTCCCAAATTTGTCTTTGTTTCAGAGAGTTTCTAATTAACATAAGAACAAAAAAAGAAGACACCTATGTTTCTCTTAGTAAGTGTGACTATAAAAGCTTTCATTGTGTATCATGGATCTCTTGGTATAATTCATGGTAAAGTTGCCTTGCAAAAACTCTTAATGAGATAGATATAGATATATAGATACCTATATACATATCTCTCTCTCTCTCTCTCTCTCTCTCTATCTATCTACCATCTATATTTTTAAATTTTGAGGACCATTTAGATGCTTTCAAAGAGACATATTCTTGAATGACATGGATGAAGGCTAACAGGTCTTCCACAATCAAACCACTTTTTTTCCATAGCAACTGCTGCAACTTTTGCAGGAAAATTCAATTTAAAAATAGAAAAAATAGAACCCAAGGGGCTCCTCCATAGCTCAGTTGGTTAAGCCACCAACTCTTGGTTTTGGTTCTGGTCATCATCCTCAGGTTTGAGAGATCGAGCCCCATGTTGGGCTCGTGCTGGGCATGGAGACTGCTTAAGATTCTCTCTCTCCCTCTCCCCCCCCACCTCTCAATAAAAAATAGAACCCAAGTTCAGGATGGATTTAAAATATTTTAAATGACAGGAGAACAGGGCTGCATATATTGTTGAGCAACTTAGGGAAGCCACAAAGCCTCAAACAATTATAATTTATTTTCTCTGATTACCAGACAAGAGCAGGGCGCGCTTTTGGACATTGTAATACCTGAGAGAGAACAACATTTGTAAAGCACTAGCATCCCAGTGAGGGTCTGTCCCTTTTCTGTGCATCTGAATGACAACCTAGATAGCTCAGAAAGGGGACTAAAAATAGATTACTCAAGATGACTCTTATTTAGTAAAGACATTAGGATCAATTATAGCTTGAGAAGAAAAAGCCAAAACTTAATTATATAGAGACTTGTAGGTGAATGAAAACATCCCAGTGTTTATCAAAAACAAAACTAACACACTATTATGTTATTTAAACATAAAGAATCCCTGGCTTTGTGAGTCTGTTATTAAAATGTGCAATTAACCAATTAACATATCATTAGTATCTATTTAAGCTCCACACTGGTAACACCGCGTTCATGTTTCAAAGATAACTTGACATTTCTGGTTTAATGATCTTTGCCTTTCACTACACGCATGAAAAAAAGGAAAAATGAGAAAACACCCTCTGCTAAACACAGTATTGAATTACTCTGAAGGGCTTGGTGATATTCCCAGCTTAATCTCTTTCTATTACTTTCCTTTCTGTCAAGTACAAAATTGAATATTTTGCTGGCATGCTGTATAAATTGGGTAAGTTTCTGTTGATTACAGAAGGAAAATTACTATGGCATGGAAATGTGGGTTTATCATTGTCCTGGCTATTTCCTGGAAATTTCCAGTGCAGATCATTGCAAGAGAAAAGTGAAGGCCATGAATAAAGTTCAAACTCTCCTGTAGGTATTTATCCTATCCAAGTAGATGGAAGCTTGCCCCAGTCCATGGACATGGCAAATGGGGAGAGGTTGTTACTGGGTTCTGCAGTCAGACTGCCTGGGCTACAACATCCCCAGTCCTCTGGCATGTGGTGGTTGGGGTCTGGGAATTAGAGGAAGTGATGATATGCTCTCAGCAGTTTCAAGGTCTCAGCCAAGGTCTGGAAGCAGGCAGTCCTTGTTCTGACCAGAATCAGAAGGTCAATAGTAGCCTAACACCACATCACAATGCCTACATCACTTATGTCACTTCATCTCCTCGTGGAGGGATCTCACCATCTCACATCATCACAAGAAGGGTGAGGACAGGACAATAAGGTTTAATGTGTAAAGAGACCACATTCACATAGGTTTTATTACAGCATATTGTTATAATTATTCTTTTATTATTGTTAATTTCTTACTCTGCCTAAATTATAAATTACACTTTGTCATAAGTATGTATGTATGGAGTTTGGTATTATCTGTGGTTATTGGCATGGACTGGGGTTTTGGAATGTATCCTCCACAAATAAGAGGGTGCTACTGTCCTTTAATCTCTATTAGATTAAGTTGTTTCTAGTAGTTAGATTAAGTAGACAAAATAATTCTCTAGTATGTTTTTTTCTAGTGTTTAGAAGCTAAAACAACTACATTTTGCTAGGTAATTAACCTCCTATAACTAAGCTTCTATTTCCCCATACCTAAAATGGGAATAGTAATGCTCATTGGATTGTTCTGAAGAGGAAGTGCTCAGATTATTGCTTGGTACAAACGAGGATGAATCAAGTTTAATTTACTCTTGTTATTGCTGTTAGCACTATTTTATTTTATTTTATTTTTATTTTATTTTTTTGCTATTAGCACTATTTTAAAGGGCTTTACAAATGTTTACATTTCTGTGGTGTGTGTGCGTGTGTGCTGAGATGTGAACATGGAATACCAAAGCCCCATCTTGGTTCCCTTGGAGAGGTCACTTATGGAAGCTGATATCTTTAAATTAGTCACTGTGAGGCCATGGCTGTATTTAGATATTTAAGAGTTGCACACGTGTTGATGCCACTTGACCTCAGGGACATATTGGCTACCATTTTCATTTTCAAACATAGCAACTGAAAAGCTCTTATCTAAGAAATTAAAGCGAGTGATACATCAGAGAGGATAAAAAGTGGGCCCTCTAACTGATAGTTAAACAACTTGTATTTATTCTGGGATCTAAGGAGAAGAAAATCCAAAGCAGTCTGTTTAGGCAAGTAATGCCAAGTCTTCCCATGTAATTGATTATAGTAGGTGGAACTGTGTTGTTTTTATGCCTTCATAAATAACTATTAAAACTGAAAGGGACATTAGAGACCACCAAACCAACTGATTTTTTTTCCAACTTGAATTGATATCTATTGAATCAATTTATGTGCAACAACTCTGTCGGATGCCTTCCCCAGCCTGCCTGAGCAAAAGTCCTGCCCAGAATCTAAGAAGGCAGAAAGCAAGCACGTTTTTGGAGCAGATCTCTGGATGTTTGCTGGGGAACATGCCCTCATGCAAAGAGGTGTTGAGATTGTCTCAGAAGAGCAACCCAGGAAACTGAAGCACAGTGAACTTCTGTCATAAAGGAAGTTGAACAGGTACATGTGTTAATCCTAACATAGCAAAAGAGGCCTCCAACGAATGCAGGGTAGAGGGGATTCAAACAGCCCAAATGAATGAGATTCTTTAAAAAAAATTGAAAACAGGGAGAGAAGCAAACACAATGGTACCATGATACAAACAAATACTCGGCTGCCCTCCATCACCCTGCAACCCAAGACCATTGCCTGGCTAAAGACATAACTTTGAGCTGGGGAACTGATTCAGATAGTTTCCACATGGTTCTTACAAACAAGAAATCTTTTACCCTGCAGGAGGAAGTATGTCTCAAAACTCAGAAACATCTCACAAATCTTTGGGGAACTGGGGTTGGCGGCCAAATGGAGGGAGGGAGCTGGATAACATGGCTCCACTCAGAACTGCTGGGAGAGTGCTGCTTGTATGTGATGATGGGGTCTTCAGGAGATGTGGCGTCTCCCCTCCTGGTGTGGGTGTTCCAGAGGAAATGGTAGTCGCACCTAGATGATGGTGCTTGGGGGAAATCATGTCTTCTAGCCCTCAGGATGATGGTATTCAAAGGGAAATGGCATTTCTTCCCTTGTGATGATTGTGTCCCAGGAAAATGTGTGTCTCTTTCTATGATAGCTGTCTCCGAGGGAGTAGATATAGCTTCTTTCTCTGACATGTTGGCATCCTGGGGGCAACTGTAGTGATCCCAGCCCCTGTCCTTTCATGACCATCGGCATGCTGTCTCTGTAATCCACATCGCTCTAATGCTCTCAGCCAGGGTGGTGCTGCCCTCTACCATGAACAGGGGCCAGACCGTCGTGGCAAAGAGAGGGGCCCTGTGTGCAAAATGGTATCTCCGACACATGAGGAGGGCCACTTAGCTCTGTGCTACTAACCTGAAACTTGAAAATACTCATCTTCCACTGACCCATGCCACTTTCCATAATCACATACCAGCAAAGTTAAATCCACTCTTTCTTCATATTCAGATGTTCTTGATGATCATATATGAAAATATGTGACCAAACGTATTTTGTGTCTTGACTGTCAAGAAATTCAAAGGTACATTTAATGGTCAAATGCAGTAAATATTTTATAGAAATATGGTATATATTTCCCTTTCTAATCACATTCCTGTTTATTTTCTTTATATTTCAAAGAGTGTGTATATTTTATTTCAAAGTGACTTTTATGGCCCTGGAATTTTGTTTGTTGGGAGATTTTTGATTACTGATTCAATTTCTTTGCTGTTTATCAGTCTGTTCAAGTTTTCTATTTCTTTCTGTTTCAGTTTTGGCAACTTATATGTTTCTAGGAACTTATCCATTTCTTCCAGATTGCCCAACTTGTTGACACATAATTTTTTCATAATATTCTCTTATAATTGTATTTCTGTGGTATTTTTGTAAATCATATATCTGATAAAGGGTTAGTATGCAAAATATATAAAGAACTTACAAACTCAACATCCAAAGCACAAACAATCCAGTTAAGAATTGGGCAGAAGACATGACTAGACATTTTTCCAAAGACCTCCAGATGGCCAACAGACACATGAAAAGATGCTCAACATCCCTGATCATCAGGGGAATGCAAATCAAAGCTACAATGAGATGTCATCTCACACCTTTCAACATGTATAAAATTAATGCAAGAACAACAGGTGTTGGCAAGGGTGTAGAGAAAGGGGAACCCTCATGCACTGTTGGTGGGAACGTAAACTGGTGCAGCCACTCTGGAAAACAGTATGGAGTTTCCTCCAAAAGTTAAAAATAGAACTACCCTATGACCCAGCAATTGCAGTACTATGTATTTATAGAAAGTATACAAAAATACAGATTCAAAGGGCCACATGCAGTCTGTTATTCATAGCAGGATTATCAACAATAGCCAAATTATATAAACAGCCCAAATGTGCACTGACTGATGATTGGATAAAGAAGATGTGGTGTGTGTGTGTGTGTATAATGGAATATTAGCCATCAAAAAGAATAAAATCTTGCCATCTGCAATGACACATATGGAGCTAGAGTGTATTGTGTTAAGGGGAAGAAGTCAGAGAAAGACAAATACCATATAATTTCACTCATGGGAATGTAAGAAACAAAACAAATGAACATAGGGGAAATAAATAAAAGACCATAAGAGACTATTAGTGATAGAGAACAAACTAAGGGGCGAGGGAGGGAAGTGGGTGGGAGGATGGGTGAAATAGGTGTTGGAGATTAAGGAGTGCACTCATTGTGATGAGAACAGAGTGATGTATGGAAGTGTTGATTCACTAAACCCTACACCCGAAACTAACTTTACAATGTATGTTAGCTAACATTACACTGTATGTTAACTAACTGAAATTTAAATAAAAACTTGAACTAAAGAAAAGGGGGATTTTATGAAAAAAAAATACATAGAAGTGAGCAACTGGGACTTTGGCTGCATTTCACTCATTCACAGCAAGTGGTGTATAACTGCATTATAACCACTGAAATTAATAAAATGATCAAATCCATTGTTCATAGTCAATTATATTCAGTCACATAGATTTGGGCAACGAATACTTTTTCTGGGGAGAAAAAACCCTCAATTTATGTTATCCTACTTCACTATTTGCGGCCAGTTAATTAACACTGAATATTTTTGATACTGCTTCCTTTATGATGTATTAGAATTTCAACGGGGCTCAGAATGCAAAATCACTTGTTTAGCACTTTGCACCTATTACTTAAATATTTTGAAACGATATTTAAGACAGTGGTAAAACGGGAATGTCTCTGTATTCTTAGTTTACTCATTCCCGCTGGGATGGCTCAGGCCCTGCCTCTATCTTCAGTGGTTTCCTAACTGGTGAGTATGTTTCTTCCATGGTGTACTGTAGTCTATTCTCAGCGTAGCAAGAAGAGCGATTTTTCCCAGTGTCAACTGGATTATGTCACACCCCTGATCAGAACTCATCTGATGCTTCCACTCTCAAGTGGAATACAATGCAAGTACGTCATGCTGGCTTCTCTCTCACCCCCTCTGTTCCAGGCTTACATTCTGTCAGTGCCCTGCAGTCATGCTGGGGCCTCCATACTGCCCCGCCCCGACCAGCCTGTCTGCTGCGTTTCATGCTTTGTCACGGCCCCAACTCTGAGGTCATACTTCAGGGTTTACCTCGTCTTCTGCGAGTAGGGGTATGGCCCTTGACCACACCCTCTCTGTTAGCTAGCTCTCCACTCTCCAGCTGAGTTTTCAGGATCAGTTTAGCCTTTAATCCATTCAAATATCTGCTTAGTATCCATATCCCCAATGACTCTTGTAAACTATCAGCTTTATTCAGTGAAAGTCCCTATACCTACTGCACACTGAGCACTTAGAACAGAAATGGGCAATTGTAGGCACTGAGTATTTAGTTGAAAAATCGATCATTTCACATTGCTTCAGGCATGACCAGATCCGAAGTGTTTAGAATGAAGTTCTTCTATAAGGAAGCAGCATGTTGGAGTGACCATGGTATTGCCAAGACATGGATGCAAAGGCTGCTTCTGCCATTTTCTTAATTTAAAATATTTTCACTTTTCTAGACTTCATTTTTCTTATTATAGAAAGAAATGATAAAAATTTCACATTAGAAGATTACCATATATTTATATATATATATATATATTCAGCTCTTTGGTAGGCTCATCCAAATTTCCTCTTTTCCTTGGTCACATCAAACTATTCTCTTGAAAGACAGCATCATATAATTTGGATTCTCAGAAGTGTACTTCACTTGATAGAGAAGTGAACACTTCTTTAGATGTAGCAAAGGAAACAAAGCTTTAAACTTTCAAGCATGTGTACTCCCCTCTTGGGACATATTTTAATTATAATAAATTAAAGAAAATCTTCAAGAGCTGCATTTTATTGAGTTTTGAAGTGCCGTGGTTGAGGTAGCAAAATCTTGTGATTGTTTTATTACTAAGGGCATAAAATTGTATAAATAGTTGGTGACTATAGCATGTAGTAAGTCTGTATTTCACTCTTTAAGCAGGTAGCAAACTTATTATGGTAAAATATTCCCCATGAGCCTAGCAGGTGACCTCACATGAACTTCACAAAGATAAAGTAGATGCTTCTATATAAGGCTATCAACTTAATAGAAAAATGTATTTAAATATAAGATGTTTTTGAAAATACAACATAAAATCAAAATTTTAATTAAATATATCTACAAACATGTACATATATATAGACACACGAACATATAATGGAAATTAACATAAAAATGGAACTAGTTTTTTAAAGTGGAAAGTCATGTAGATTTCCCAAGCTAATTATACATCTCCATAATGTATATCGTACCTCTGAAACAAATAATACATTATATGTTTAAAAAAAAAAAAGAAAGCAGGAAGGGAAAAATGAAGGGGGGAAATAGGAGGGGGAGACGAACCATGAGAGGCTATGGACTCTGAGAAACAAACTGATGGTTCTAGAGGGAGGAGGGTGGGGGGATGCGTTAGCCTGGGGTTGGGTATTAAAGAGGGCACGTTCTGCATGGAGCACTGGGTGTTATACGCAAACAATGAATCATGGAATGCTACATCAAAAATTGATGATGTAATGTATGGTGATTAATAAAATAAACATAATAAAAAAATAAGTCAAGCAGGAAAAAAAAGGATTTACAAACCAATTGTGGGATTAGCACAAATCAGCCTTCAATGCCATCTTAATTATGATAGTAACATTTTTTGATACTTGCAACATCAAAGGCTATTTTCATTTTGCTTTTTTTAAACAAACTTATTGAGATGTAATTTGCGTGTCTTAAATTTCCTACTTAAAATGTACAAATCAGTATGTTTTAATGTTTTTGCAGCATGGTGCACCCAACACAATAATCTAATTATTATATTTATTGGTTCTTTTTTTGATAATAGCTATCCTAACAAGTGTGAAGTGAAATCACATTGTGGTTTTGATTTGCATTTCTTGATGATTAGGGATTTTATAACATCTTTTCATGAACCTGTTGGCCACCTGCATGTCTTTTTTTGGAAAAATGCCCATTTGGATCCTCTGCCCATTTTTTAAACTGGATTGTCCCTCCCTCCCTCTCTTCCTTCCCCCTCTCCTTCCCTCCCTCCCTTCGATATTCAGTTATATGAGTTCTTTATATATTTTGGATATTAACTTTTATCACATAGATAATTTACAAATATTTTCTTCCATTCCATAATTTGTCTCTTTACTTTGTTGATGGTTCCTTTGTTATGCAGAAACTTCTAAGTTTGATGTAGTCCCACCTGTTGATTTTTTATTTTGATGTCTTTGCTACTGGAGTAAAATCTAAACAATGACTGCTAAGACTACTGTTACAGAGCTTACTGCCTATTTTTGTCTAGGAGTTTTATAGTTTCAGGTCTCACATTCAAGTCTTTCATCTATTTTGAGTTATTATTTGTGTATGGTGTAAGATAGTGGTCCAGTTTCATATTTTGCACGTGGCTGTCCTGTTTACCCAACACATTTGTTGAAGAGACTATCCTTTCCTTACTATATATTCTTGGCTCCTTTGTTGTAATTGACCATAAATGTTTGGGTTTATTTCTGGGTTCTCTATTCTGTTTCATTGATCTATGTATGTTTTTATGCCAATACAGGCTGTTTGGATTACTATAGCTTTATAATATAATTTGAACTCAGGGAGCATACCTCTAATTTTTTTTTTTAATCAAGATTATTTTGGTTATTTGGGATCTCTTGTGGTTCCATACAAATTAGAGGACAGTTCTACATTGAGAAAAACACCACTGGAGTTTTGATAAAGATTGCATTGAAACTGTAAATTGTCTTGGAAAATATGGACATTTTAACAATATTAATTTTTTTTCCAACCCACAAGTATGGAATATTTTTCCATTTGTGTCTTCTTTAATTTCTTTTGTCTACATCCTGTAGTTTTCAGAATATATGTGCTTCATCTCTGGTTAAATTCATTTTCAAGTATTATTTTTGATACAATTGCAAATGAGATTGCTTTTTTTTCTTTTTACTTTTGCTTATAGTTCATTATTAGCAAATAGAAATGATACAGGTTTTTACATATTGATATTGTATCCTGAAAATTCATTGGGTTTACTATTTCTAACAGTATTTTTTGTGTGGACTCTTTAGGGGTTTTAATACATAATATACCATCTGCAGATAGTGCCAATATTATTTACACCTTTCCAATTTGTATGGCTTTTATTTCATTTTCTTGCCTAATTGCTGTGACAGAGGATGTGCTTGTCTTGTTCTTAATCTTAGAGGAAAAACTTTCAGCTTTCACCATTGAGTGTGATGTTAGCTGAGGACCTGTTATAAATAGCCTTTTTTATTCCCTCGCTACCCACTTTATTCAACATTATTATCACAAATCAATGTTGAATTTTATCAAATGTTTTTCAGTATCTATAGAGATGATTATATAATCTTTATTTTGTTAATGTGGTGTATCATGTTGATTTGTGGATGTTGAAGCATCCTTGCATCCCTGAAATAAATTCCACTGGATCATGGTATAAAATCCTTTCAAAGTATGGTTCAATTAAGTTTGCGGATATTTTGTTGAGTTATGTTCGTCAGAGAAGTTGGTCACTCTTTTTTTTTTCCTCTCATGTTGTCCTTGTTTTGGTATCGGGATAATGCTGGCCTTGTAAAATGAGTTGGGGAGCATACTCTATTCTATTTTTTGGAAGGTTTTGTGAAGGATCAATACTAATTCTTTAAGTTTGGCAAAATTCACCAGTGAAGTTGTCTGGTCATGGACTTTTGTTTCTGGTGAGGTTTTGATTACTGAAGTGAGTCTCTTATGGGCAACATACAGATGGGTCTTGTTTTTCTCACCACTCTGTCTTTCCGTTTTTAGATTGATTGATTCATTGATTGATTGATTTTAGAGAGAGCATGAGCAGGGTGAGGAACAGAAGGTGAGGGAGGACAGGAGTAGACTCCTTGCTGAGTGTGGAGCCTGCCACAGGGCTTGATCACATGACCCAGAGATCATGACCTGAGCCGAAATCAGGAGTGGATTCTTAACCGACTGTGCCACCCAGGTGCCCCCAGCCACTCTGTCTTTTCATTGAACAAGATATTTACATCTATACTAGTAATTGAAAGGTATGTACTTGTCACTTTCTTAATTATTTTCCAGAGAGCTCCCCCCACACACAGGTTTTGTAATTCCTCTGTTACTTTCTTCTTCTCTTGCTATCTTATTTGATGGTTTGATGATGTTCTTTAATAATATTCCCAGATCCCTTTCTCCCTATCTTTTGTGCATCTACTATAGGAATTTGCTGGGTGGTTACCATGAGGTTTACACATAACAAACTATATTTAACAGTATATTGTTCATAACAACTTAATGCAACATTTTAGAGCTCCACATTTTTACTCTCCCCACCAAATTTGTTTTCTGTAACATTTTACATATTTTTTTATTTTGTGTATCCCTTAACTAATCATTATAGTTATCTGTACTACTTTTGTCTTTTAACCTTCATACTAGCTTTGTAAGTGATTAATTCACTACCATTTCTATATACTTAGATTTTCCAGTGAAATTTATACTTTTATATGTTCTTTTGTTATTAATTAGTGTCTTTTCTTTTTAGCTTAAAGAAGTCTCTTTAATATTTCTTGTAAGATGGTTTATTGGTGATGAAATTCTTCAGTTTAGACTGGAAAACTTTCTCTTCTTCAATTCTGAATAATTCTGCTGGGTGTTCTTGGTTGGAAGCTATCTCTTCCAGTGCTTGAATATATACCAATATTCTCTTCTGGCCTGAAAAGTTTCTGCTGAAAATCTGCTGAGGGTTGCATTGTATGTACAAGTTATTTTCCTTTTAAGATTCTCTCTTTTTTGTTGTTGTTGTTAAATTTTATTTTATTATGTTAGTCACCATACAGTACATCATTAGTTTTTTTTTTGTTTTGTTTTGTTTTGTTTTTTAAAGATTTATTTATTTGAGAGAGAGAGAATGAGAGAGAGCACATGAGAAGGGGGAAGGGCAGAGGGAGAAGCAGACTCCCTGCCGAGCAGGGAGCCCGATGCGGGGCTCGATCCCGGGACTCCAGGATCATGACCTGAGCCAAAGGCAGTCGCTTAACCAACTGAGCCACCCAGGCACCTACATCATTAGTTTTTGATGCAGTGTTCCATGATTCATTGTTTTCGTATAACTCCCAGGCTCCATGCAATACATGCCTTTCTTAATACCCATCACCAGGCTAACCCATCCCCCCACCCCTCCCCTCTAAAACCCTCAGTGTGTTTCTTGGAGTCCATAGTCCCTCATGGCTCATCTCCCCCTCCAATTTCCCCTTCATTTTTCCCTTCCTTCTCCTAATGTCCTCTATACTATTCCTTATGTTCCACAAATAAGTGAAACCATATGATAATTGACTTTCTCTGCTTGACTTATTTCACTTAGCATAATCTCCTCCAGTCCCATCCATGTTGATGTAAAAGTTGGGTATCCATTCTTTCTGATGGCTGAGTAATATTCCTTTGTATATATGGACCACATCTTCTTTATCCATTAGTCTCTTTAAATTTTGACTTTTTAATTATAAGGCATCTTTGTTTAGGTCTCCTTGTGTTTATCTTTTTTGGAAATTTATGGTCATCCTGGATCTGGATGCTAGTTTCTTTCCCCAGGTTAGAGAAATTTTCAGCCATTATATTTTCAAATAAGTTTTCTGCCACTTTCTTCTCCTTCTGTGACTCCTGAAATAAGAATATTAGTCTGCTTGATATTGTCCCACAAAAACATTACTTGGAGTTTGAGTTCCTCTGTCCTGTCTTCAAGTTCACTGACCCTTCCTCCTTTTTTTCATCTAATCTGTTGTTGATTTCCTCTCATATATTTTTCAGTTCATGGATTATATTTTTCAGCTCTGTGACTTCTGTTTGGTACTTCCTCATATTTTCTATCTCATTTTTGAAGTTCTCACAGTGTTTGTTTACTCTTCTCCCACATTCAGTTAGCATCCTTATGACCACTACCTTGAACTCTATCAGGCAATTTACTCATCTCTGTTTCTTTAAGGTATTTTTTGAGGTTTATCTAGTTCTTTGATTTGGAACATTTTCTTCCATTTCTTCATTTTGTTGGACTCTCTGTGTTGGTTTCTATGCATTAGATAAATCAGCCACATCCCTCATTCTGACGAATTATCTTTGTGGAGCAAAAAACATTATCATTTAACTCTGTCCAATTCTTGTCTCTCAAACCTTTCTGATTTTCTTAAGCTGCCTATTTTGTTTTTAATATATACCAGTAGTTCAGGTTGTGCCAAGATCTGTCAATGTCCTAACACAGGGAGAATTTTCATCAACACATAGATTCAGATTGATTGGAAGCCAGAATCATAGGCAGCAGTTTTTAAATTATGGAAATAGATACAGTCCCTTGGGGTGGGCAGGGGCCTACAAGCATAAGTCCTGCTGTCCACCAGACAGGTGAGGGAGCGGTGTCCCCTGATGAATAGTCATAAAATTCAGGGCTCCAGATTAGTGTATAAACTCCTGGAGATACCAGTGAGCTGTAGCAAGGTAAAGGGAAAGTGTCAGGATGGTGTCCCTTGGTCTCTGTTCCCTGAGAGCACCTCTGTAGGCTCTAGCTATGTGCCAGACTTTGAAACTACCCCTGAGGCCAAAGCTCCTGCTCAGGCAAATAGGTATCTTCCTCAGAAAAACTGGGGGTATTTTTTTTTAGTACACTATCTCTCTATTGTGGTGGGTGTGGTAGTCTGCCAAGAACTGTCTCTTCAATTGTTAAAATCCCACAAGACCCAGAAACACAAGCTCCCTTGGCCTCCAGAGCCAGGCAATGAAGGGGTGACCCTAGACTGCTGCCACAAAAACTGGGGCTACAGATTTAAACACCGGGCAACAGATGTGTGTAGAATCTCCCTTTAGGAGATACTGGTGGTCTGGGGGATAGCAGAAAGGGGTGTGAGGATGACATCATCTGAGGAAAACAAAATGGTGCCTACTGGCTTTAGTAAGGTCCAAAGAGAACACAAAAATGGTCCCTGCCAGTGCCTCCGTCCCTAGAGAGTATCCCAGCAGGCCCTACCTCTCAAGATGATGCTTTAAGATTAGCAGACGAACCTCTGCCATGTAATATAGTGCTTTCCAAATGGCTGCTTCCAGCCTGGGCGTGCAGTTACTGAGTCCATGCAGGAGCCCTTAGGGGCATTCCTACAGTTTGCTAACAGCCCTTCAGGGTTTGCTGATGAGAGCCCCTTTGGTTTTCACAGCCAGATGTCATGGGTGCTCATTGCTCAGGTGCAAATTTTCAAAGTGAGGCTGCCTGAGGTAGGGTATGAATTCTTCTGCTCCTCAGTGAGAAACTCCATGTTTGAGGGTTCCTTTCCTAATGCGGGTCACTATAATGGGGTGGGGTTTATGGAAATATTGTCTCAGCCTCTGTTCTCATGTTGATGTGGCTTTTTCCTCATTTGCCCATGTGAAGTAGTTGTTCTGCTAGTTTTCAGTTCTTTTTCAGAGGAAATTGTTCCATATATAACTGTAGATTTGGTATGTCCATGGGTAGATGGGAGTTCAGGATCTTCCTATGTCACCACTTCGAACTGCCTCCAAATACAATTTCTGATGACATTAACTCTATTTTCCCAATATATCTTGTTATTCCAATCAAGTACCATTATGTCATAATCAATATGTTTGTTGAAAGCCCTGTTCTTTGCTAGATATTTATATTCAGCCCCTCATTTTGTACTCTTTTCACACAGCAACAACCCACACACAATATATCTCATTAGAGCGTCACATAACACAACATTAGCCACAAGTACTTTTATTCACAGTTCAAGAGAATTGAGATTCAAAAGTCAAGTAGAAGCATCACAGATAGTACATTTCATGTACAGCCAAGATAATCTTATTTTTTTTCAAACTCAATAATGAAACTTGGGATACAGAAAAGTTATATGAATATCCTTAATTTGTACTGCATATGGGTAATTTACATTGGATTAAAATCTATGGTATGCCAAACCTAGTGTCCTCTCCAATCAAGAGATTTGTCATATAAGTTACAGAGTTTCATGGATTTGATCATGTGATTTAGCAATGAGCAAAGTTTTGGACACTTTCCTGTAAGATCATGCCTAGAATGTTAGACACTTAGAAATTGAAGCACCTTTAACGTTCATAGAATGAAGTAAAGTTAACCCAAAATACATATCTGGCTTGTGCAGCACTACAAGTACAAGCCAGACAGGGTTTTTTTTTTTTAAAAAGTACCGATGGGAAACTGATTTATTTGATTTCAAAGTACAAGGTTTTATTAATCATGTATTTCAGAAGCTCTATTTCACATTATGCACATTTCTCACTTTTTCAAATCCTAAGATAGTAAAATGAGTTGTGATAAGTAGACTGAGTCATCCATTCATATTTTTATGGTTTAAAGTGAATACATTATGAAATGTTTATTAAAGTATTAAAGAATACTGTTCAACAGTATGTAGCGAATCGAGGGTGATAAAATGTTTGGACGTTTTCCTATATCTTAATTATTAATGCATATGATACATAGTTTATTCATTTTTTCATCACTAAGAATATTACATTTATGTGGTTTATTATTCACCCATACATGTTGAATAAGTGGATCTACTGAAGAATTTTCTGTATATATGGTAGTATTTTTAGGTTAATTCTTTACATTTTCTTACATTTGTACATATAAACTAATGTCTCTCTGAACAAAATTTGAAAGGTGTAGGGAAAGATGTGCTTTGCTTAGTTTGAATCAGCTGCCACATCTCTTATAATCCAATATCCCAGAATTAGATAAGCATTTAGTTTAAAAAAAATTCTATATCATGATATAATACTGTGTGTATAGTCCCAATTATATTATCTATATATGTATAAACATATATGCATGTGTGTAAATTTATACATATGATCATTTATATAGATACAAATACGTATATATTCATATGATTCCTGGTTTTAAAGGATCAGGGAGTTACTATTTCACTTTAATTGACTTTCTATTGTAGTGACCTTTCAAATCTCTAAAAAAGTATTTATAAATGACCCTTGCTGTATTTCCTTCCTAAGCTTTCAAGGTGCAATATATCCACAAGGCAATGGATCAAGTGGAGTCTGAAATGAAAATGAGTATATAAATTAACTACATTCTTACTGACACCACTTGCAAAAAATATTTAGACATATATTAGACCTAAGTGTAAATGTTAATATTATAAAACTTCTAAAAGATAATATAGGGGCGCCTGGGTGGCTCAGTTGGTTAAGCGACTGCCTTCGGCTCAGGTCATGATCCTGGAGTCCCTGGATCAAGTCCCGCATCGGGCTCCCTGCTCGGCAGGGAGTCTGCTTCTCCCTCTGACCCTCCCCCCTCTCATGTGCTCTCTCTCATTCTCTCTCTCTCAAATAAATAAATAAAATCTTAAAAAGAAAAGATAACATAGAATAACTTCACAGTCACGGGGCAGACTGAGTTGTTCTAGGATAGATAAAACACTAACCATAAAGGAAAATAAAACTGATAAATTATATGTCATCAAGATATGCAATTAAGTAAATAAAAAACTATAGCTTGAAAAAATATTCAAAACAGTTGTATATAATAAAGGACTATACCTGGTATATATATATATAAATAATTCCTATAAATCAATAATTAAAATATCAAAAAATGAACAAGTAACTTGAGTCAATATTTAAGAAGATCTAAAAAAGACCAAAACATGTTAAAAGCCTCTCAACATCAGTAATCATCAGGAAAATGCAAATTAGAATGATGAGATATTGATACATAATGATTAAAGTAGCTAAATTATAGAATAGGATAAATAATTGAAATAATCACATAATTTTTATTCATTTTGCAAATAAATTATTATATCAAGATAGAGTAAATAAACCAATTGGTTGTAAGCCCCTTGAAGACAGGGAAGGTGTGTTGAATCCTTACTTCAATACTATGACACACAATAGAGTGTGATGCGCAGAGTAGCTGATGGAAATCTATTTGTTGATTCACTGATTTTAAGTACTGATTCTGTACTCACTGCGTAGAACAGGAGACTTATAAGTCTAAATGGGTGAACTTTTTTGATCAAGAATAAGTTTATTTAGTGGACGTATAAAGGCATACCTCATTCTATTGTGTTTTGCACGAAGTTACTTTTTTTTTAATATATTAAAGGTTTATGGCAACTTGACTTTGAGCAATTCTACTGGTGCCATTTTTCCAACAGCATATGCTTACTTGTGTCTCCCACATTTTGGTAATTCTCAAAATATTTCAAACTTTTTCATGATGATATTTGTTACAGTGATCCATGGTCAGTGGTCTTTGATATCACATTGTAATTGTTTGGGGGCACCACAGACCGAGCCCACGTTAAGACTGGGAACTTAAGGATAACATGTGTTCTCATTGCTCCACCAACCAGCTGTCCCCACATCTCTCTCCCTCTCCTCGTCCTGTTCCCTAATATTGAAATTAGGCCAATTAATAACTCTACAATGACTTCTAAGTGTTCAAGTGAAAGGAAAATTCTCACATAGAAATGACGAAGCTTAATGAGGAAGGCATGTTGAAAACCATGACAAGCTCTTGCACCAAAGAGCAGCCAAACTGTGAATGCAAAGGAAAAGTATTTTTGTTTTATGTTTTTTTTAATTTTTAATTTATTTGAGCAAGAGAGAGAGCATGAGAGACTACACCAGCTAGGGATGGGGGCAGAGGGAGAGGGAGAAGCAGGCTCCCTGCTGAGCAGGGAGCCAGACACATTGCTCAGTCCCAGGACCCTGAGATCATGATCTCAGCCAAAGGCAGACACTTAACCAACTGAGCCGCCCAGGTGCCCACAAAGGAAAAGTTATTAAAAAAAAAAATCAAATGTGCTTAAAATAAGAAAGCCAAACAGACTTATTGCTGATCTGGAGAAAGTCTGAGTGGTCTGGACAGAAAATCAAACCAGCCCCAACATTCCCTTAAGCCAAAACCTGATTCAGGGTAAGGCCCTAACTCTCTACAATGCTATAAAGGCTGAGAGAGGTAAGGAAGCTGTGGAACAAACACCTGAAGCTAGCAGAGGTTGGTTAGTGGGTTTAAGGAAAGAAGCTGTCTCCGTGACATGAAAGGACAAGGTGAAGCAGCAGGTGCTGATGGAGATGCTGCAGTGAGTCATCCAGAACATCTAGCTCCGTGAATTCAGGAAAGCGGCTACACCCAAAACAGACTGTCAATATAGACCAAACAGCCTTTTTTTGGAAGAAGATGCCATCTAGGACTTTCACAGCCAGAGAGATGTCAATTCCTGGCTTCAAAGCTTTACGAGACAGACTGGCTCTCCTGTGAGGGGCTAATGCAGCTGGTGACTCTAAGTGGAAGCCAATGCCCACATACCATTCTGAAAATCCTAGGGTGCTTCAGAATCATGCTAAATCTATTCTGCCTGGGCCCTATAAATGGAACAACATAGCCTGGATGACAACACATTTGTCTACAACATGGTTTACTGATTATTTCAAGCCCACTGCTGAGACCTAATGTTCAGGACAAAAAAGATTCCTTTCAAAATATTGGTGCTCACTGACAATGTACCTGGTCACCTAAGAGCTCTGATGAAGATATACAATGAGATCGTTGTTTTCATGCATGCTAACATAGCATCTATTCTGCAGCCCATGGATCAAAGAGTAATTGATTTGCAAGTTTTGTGACTTAAGAACTAAAATTTGTAAGGCTAGAGCCATAGACGGTAATTCCTCTGATGGATCTGGGCAGAGTACATTGAAAAACTGGAAGGGATTCACCATTCTCCATGCCATTAAGAAAATTTGTGATTCATGGAAAGAGGTCCAAATATCAACATAAGCAGGAGTTTGGAAGAAGTGGATTCCAGCCCCCATGGATGACTTTAAGGGTTCAAGACTTCATGGAGGAAGTAACCACAGATGGGGTGGAAGGAGCCAGAGAACAAGAATGAGAAGTTTTGTCTGCAGATAGGACTGCACTGTTGCGCTCTCATGATCCAAATTGAACAGATGAGGAGTTGCTTCTTGTGGATGAGCAAAGAAAGTAGTTTCTTGAGGTGGAATCCATTCCTGGTGAAGATGCTGTGAAGAATGTTGAAATGACAACAAAGGATTTAGAACATTAGATAAACTTATTTGATAAAGCAGCCAGCAGGGTTTGGGGCAATTGATTCCAAAGTTGAAAGTTCTGTGGGTAATATGGTATCAAAATGCATTGCATCCTACAGGGAAACCATTTGTGAAAGGAAGAGTCAATCCACGTGATAAATTTCATTCTTATTTTAAGAAACTGCCACAGCCACCCCACTTTCAACAACAACACACAGATCCATCAGCTGTCATCAGCATTGAGGCAAGACCCTCCACCAGCAAAAAGATGACTTGCTGAAAGCTCAGATGATAGCGTATTTTGGCAATAAAGTATTTTTTTATAAATTAAGGCATGCATATCTTTTAGACATAATGCTATTGCACACTTAATAAACCACACTATAATGTTAGCATAACTTTTATATGCGCTAAGAAACCTAAAAATTCATTTCACTCCCTTTATTGTGATATTTGCAATACTGCTATGATGTGGAAATAAACCTATAATGTATCTGAGGTATGCCTGTCCTCATTTCAGTTTAAAATTTGACCAGCATGATGGTTTAAGTGGCTACAACCCAGGATGTGAAATTAAGCAGCTGTGATGTTATTTGATGTAGGGTCTGGGAGCAAATGGTCAAGAAAGAATTCTTGAGATGTTTTTGGCACAAAAAAATGTGGTTTTATTAAAGCACAGGGACAGGACCTGTGAGGAGAAAGCACTACACCAAGATGATGAGGAGCAATTGGTTATATACTTATAGGGTGGCAGGCAGTAGCAGAGATAAAGCAAGTTTCCTAAAGGATTTTCATTTGTTAAAGAAGACTCACAGGATCCTCGAGGCCTGGTTATTGTCAAGCTAAGGTTTTTGTTTTTGTTTTTGTTTTCCTCTAGCAAGGCATTAATAGGAAGACAGTTGGGAACTTCTGAAGGAACATGATACTCTGCCTGCCTCAAGTATTTGTCAAATGGGCTGAGGGCTATAAGGAAATTTAATTTTATCTACATTTCCTTTTGCCTTTGTTCTCCACATCAGCTGCAGGCTATGAACATCCCAGGTTCATAGGATAGGGTTTTCCAGAGAAGAAAACCTCGAAGAAAATCACTCCCCTTAAAATAAGAGTGCTTTTGAAATATTAATGTCCACACAATCTTCTGGTAGGGATGATATGAAAAGAGCAAAGCAGTTTCATTAGGCATGATGTGGGCCCTTGACTCTGCATTTTTTTTAAGATTTTATTTATTTATTTGACAGAGAGAGAATGAGAGAGAGAGCACATGAGAGGGGGGAGGGTCAGAGGGAGAATCAGACTCCCTGCCGAGCAGGGAGCCCGATGCGGGACTTGATCCAGGGACTCCAGGATCATGACCTGAGCCGAAGGCAGTCGCCCAACCAACCGAGCCACCCAGGCGCCCCCCCTTGACTCTGCATTTTTAACAAGCTACCAGGTGAAGCCAGTGCTGTTCAAATGGGACCCGTGTTTGAGTAGCAAGATCTTGGACTATCTGTGTGTAGGGTGAGCAGGGATTAGGGAGGAGAAAAGAGAAGCCTTCAAATATGATGGTGTTCATCCAGGTCTAGGGGGAGAATACTAGGAGAATAACAACTCCTTCCAAAGGGCAGACTATTTGCAATGTGGCCCATCAACATCACTCAATCATTTTTTATTGAGTGATTCCCGTGTGCAGACCCTGACATTTAGTGCCTGGGGGAATAACAAAAGAGGCCAAAGTCATGGTTTCTGCCCTCAAGATACACCTCTATTCCAGAGGGCTGATTTGACAAAAAATAAAAAAAATGTACAAGAACTCCAATAAAAAACAAACATATTAACCTGTCCTGAATCACGAATTGCAAATGGTTGACAAATGCTGAGAGATCATCAGAACAACTGAGGTGATAACTCAGTGAAATATGGGAAGGTTTAAGAGCAGAGTGGCATTTTGAATAGTGGTGAAGAGCCAGCAAGCTTTGAAGAAGACGGTGTCCTGTGTGGATGTGCAGAGATGGAAGCAGAGGAAGCCAGTCATAGAGGAGAGGTGAGGGGGCTGGCTTGACTGAGGTGTATCGTGGCAGGTGTGATTGGAAGTGGAAGTTGTTCTTGAAAGTTGATCAGTAAGCGATGCATGGGTTTCTGAACAGGAAAAAATACGACATGATTTAAATGACAGTCATGGAGACTCAGACTGGATGTAACAGATTGAAAGGAAAAGTCTAAAAATAGAGAAGGAGCAGGAGCCTCTGCTGTGGCCACTTGAAAGGGACAATGGCTGGGTCTGGAGCAGGCTCAGACCATCAGGGCCAGGAGAGCTCATGCTAACAGGAAATGGACAACGTGATGGGCTCCAGGGTGGACTGAACTTCCCCTCACAGGTGCGTCCTTCCATTTCCAGTACAGCCATCCCCCCGAGCTTCAGTCACAGGAGAGTGAGAAGATACTCCCAGGCCATAGAATCAGTGGTTAAACTGCCTTTGGAGGAGTGGTTACCGCCAGGAAGCACTAAAGGGCTAAGATCCCAGCGGTAAAGTCTCAGGTACTTCAGAAGTTCTCCAGGGAAATGTGTGAGTTTTAAAATTTCATTATGTGCTGCAGACTCAATAAAGGGAGGAACCATTTCCCACAATGTGTGTTAAACGCATCAAACAGCATCGACGTAAGAGTCAGAAGTCCCTTCTTGTAGCTTCTTCCCAGTCGCTCAACGGTGTCCTTTTAGAAAAGGTTTCGCCTTGTGCGCCTCAGTTTCCTTTTCTGCAATGTGGCAGCTGAGGACTGATCAAGTGGCTGTTTGCTCTGCAGGTCATACAAAGGGAAAGACAGACGAGAGCTAACAGAAGAGGGGGAGGCTCTTCTGAAGTTAATCTGTGAATCTTACGCAGACTTGTTAAACAGAAATTAGCAAAAATGCTTAAGCTTGCAGGAACAACAAAGCTTTCCGTTCTAAATTGTTCAGTGGTGCACTTGTTTCTTGTGATCAGATATGTTGTTAAAAAATAAGGCAGGTGGTAACTGCTTTAATGACCATAATATAGATGTGGACTAGCACATTATTTCTGTTGGGTGTTTATTAATCATATGGAATCATATTATCTACTAGGAAGCCATTGCTTTTTTAAAATTATTTTATTGCTTATTCATTAAGGGTCTGCCTTCAGCTCGGGTCATGATCCCAGGGTCCTGGGATCGAGCCCCGCATTGGGCTCTCTGCTTGGCAGCCTGCTTCTCCCTCTCCCACTCCCCCTGCTTGTGTTCCCCTCTCTCGCTGTCTCTCTCTCTGTCAAATAAATAAATAAAATATTTTAAAGGAATCAGGAGAACAAGAAAGTGATGCTGTGTCTGAAGGATAATAAATTAAAAAGGATTTGGAAGAGTTAATTATAAAATTCTCCATTCCGGGTGCCTGGGTGGCTCAGTTGGTTAAGCGACTGCCTTCGACTCAGGTCATGATCCCGAGTCCCGGGATCGAGTCCCACATCAGGCTCCCTGCTTGGCGGGGAGTCTGCTTCTCCCTGGTGGGGAGTCTGCTTCTCCCTCTAACCCTACCCCCTCTTGCGCTCTCTCTCTCACTCTCTCTCTCTCAAATAAATAAAAATCTTTAAAAATAAATAAATAAATGAAATTCTCCATTCCACCTTTGTAGAAAGGTTTTTAGGTTAAGAACGTCCATGTAAGGAATCCCTGCTACAGACCATCTCAGAGCTGGGATGCTGGGAAATATGTGGAGAAACTGAAGAACTCCACACTCAAGGAGTTTTTGATACATTATATTTTTTGTCAAATTTATTTTTTCACCAAATTATTTTCACAACTTAGTTGATACTCTCGTGAAATTTTACTAAAATTCAAGTGCACAAATTTATGTTCATTAACTAAAGCTACTTTTATTTTTTATTTTATTTTATTTTAAAGATTTTATTTATTTATTTGACAGAGACAGACACAGAGAGAGAGGGGATACAAGCAGGGGGAGTGGGAGAGGGAGAAGCAGGCTTCCCGCGGAGCAGGGAGCCCGATGCGGGGCTCGATCCCTGGGCCCTGGGATCATCACCTGAGCCGAAGGCAGACGCTTAACGACTGAGCCACCCAGGCATCCCTAAAGCTACTTTTAAAAAAAAGATTTATTTATTTCTTTGAGAGAGAAAGTGCATGCACGTGCAGGGGTATGGGCAGTGGGAGACAAGGGAGAGAGAATCTTAAGCAGACTCTGAACTCAGCACAGAGCCTGATGTGGGGCTGGATCCCAAGACCCTGAGGTCAGGACCTGAGCCGAAATGAGGAGTCCGATGCTTAACCGACTGAACCGAGCCACCAGGTGCCCCAACTAAAGCTACTTTATAGTGTACACTTTGGAGACCATTGTAAGCCTGTAATTTTCTTTTAGTTTGACTTTTCAAGCACATTTAAATGCTTCTGAAATAGAAGTAATATTTTAGAAGGATATGTTTGTCATAAACCCCATATTTCAAAGTTAAAATATTTGTCACCAAATTTTATGAAATTAATTTCTAAGTAGTGATAAGTCATCATAGGAGGAATAATGGTTTTAACGGCTTTTTATGACCTGCAAGGGTGGAACTCTTTTTGTTTGTAATTCAAGGATATTTTGACCACATTTTCTATGAGATAAAATGACAGGTGTTTTTGGTTGCTTCCCTCGTCTGACAGTGTTGTTATCTGGTCACTAGAGACCCTTCTCTACTTGGAATAGTAGCTGCCCAGAAGAGCATCTGTAACATATCCTGCCTGTCTTTTCAGGGTTTCATAGCTCATTTCCCTTTTTGGTGTTGGGGTTGAGAATAGACATGGCAGCCATCTATGGAGTTAAGCCAAGGAAGGGACTGTGGGCTCTAAATACTCTTTAAATAGATATTCAATTAGTCTGTTTTGATCTCTACCTTCACACCCATTTTAGAAATACTACCAATTCTTAAATGTTCAGGGTCTTCTCTAGAATAACTAGACTGCTTCTCATCTTTTCTTATCTTGTGTTCAGAAAGCCACTTCCTTAGATCTAGGGCTAGGGTTGAGGACAAGGGTTAGGAGTTAAAGGTTAGGGTTACTGCCTGGCATCCTGCAGTTCAGGGACCTCTCCAGAGAATAAAACCAGACTTGTGATAGCTCATTTCTGTATAGTGCTGAATAATATCCCACTCTCTGGGTGTGCCACACTTGATTTATCCATTCATCTACTGAGGGACATCTTCGAAGCTTTCAAGTGTTGGCAATTATGAGTAAAGCTGCTATAAACATCCATGTGCAGGTTTTTTTGAAGACATGAAATTATTTTTATAAATTATTATGTCTAAAGTTATTTTAACAAAGTAAGATACTGATATTAACTATGATATTTACTTATGAGAAAGCCTTGCATTCTCCAAATTTTCTATTAATGCGTATTAAATTGCCACTCAGATCTGCCCAGGTTAAAACATTCAGTATCAGATTATGTACAGACTGTTGAACTCAGATATTAGTATCACTAGTCAATGCGTACAGGTGTGGTTAGTTCTCAAACAGCAGACAGCCACATCCGCTCCATCCTTGCCTTGATGTAGTCCGTGCAGTTTCTTCTGGAGTCCTCAGAAGGATCAAAACATAGGAATAAGTGGGCTGTGTCCAGTACAAAGTGTGGGGTGCAGAAGGAACTTGGGAGTGTTGTAAGCTCCTGTGGGGAGCAGAGGTGGGAAGCTGAAGGAAAGCCCCCAGCCAGTCATGAAACAAAACTGAGGCATATAAAAAAAAAAAAAATTGGTACTAAACTAGAAGCTGTTCCTTCTCTTATCTCTGTTATTTCCTGAGGCAAATTGTGAGCCTCCACTTTTCTATGAACCCATGTTACTAATGAAAACTAATTTTACTTGTTCCTTGTCATCTAATGTTATATTTCCTTAGAAACCAGGCAGTTATTCAGAATATTAGTGGTTGCTTTGGAAAAGAGACTCTGGGAGAAGAGACCTTTCCCATTCACACAGAGGGAATGTGGATTTCCAATGTGCACTGCACACATTTCCCTGAGGGCCCCGACCAAAGTGTTTCACACCTTCTGTCTCACCCCTATGTGATCCTATGTATTCATGAGGAAACAAACGGGGGGAGAGTAAGCGGTGTTGATAAATGGTAGAGTCAGGACGGAATCCCAGTCTTGGCAATCACAGGACCTAGGCGGGTCAGCGCTCCCCATCACCGCTTCGCCCCCCAGGCCTTCAATATGACATCAGACGCATGCATGCTGCTGTCACTACAGCTGGACATTGTTTAAATTGTTTAGATAAACAGTAAGCATCAAAGAAAAATATACTACAACAGTGGATGTTCTGTTACCTTGAATGCTTTTTCTAACGGCGGGAGAATTTGGAAGTATTCAGTCTCAAGTTTTTTGTTTTTTTGTTTTTTTCCTAAATAATAAAAGTTAGCCCTTCTTTTTTATTCTTATGTTAATCACCATACGTTACATCATTAGTTTTAGATGAAGTGTTCCATGATTCATTGTTTGTGCATATAACACCCAGTGCTCCATGCAGAACGTGCCCTCCTCAATACCCATCACCAGGCTAACCCATCCCCCCACCCCACCCCCAAACCGCGGTTTGTTTAATTAAAGAACAGTAAGGAGGATACAGTAGGGTAGGTCATCAATACAAAAATAAGACCAAAGTTGAATGCTGAGAGATCAAATTACATAAGAAAACAGGAAGGGGAATTCCAGAGAAGTGGGCTAAATAAATTAGGCAGGCAGCCTCCAAAACAGATGCCAATGAGACCTGCTTCCTGCTATTCACACCTTGCTATTAATCTCCTTTTGAGTGTGGGCTGGACTTGCTAACTCAGTTTGCTCTTTGTTTTGCTTGAACACTAAAACTGCAACTCTTTTCCGGGCTTCCCACCCTCTCTCGCTATGTATTTCTCCTTATCACTCACCACTATGTATACTGTAGCTTTTACTTATTTAATTTGTTTTCTGTTTCCTTGATAGAATAAAGCTTCATGAGGCTAGGGGATTTGTCTTCCCATTTATTGTTCAATACCTATTTATAGTATCTGGAATGAACATTTGTTGCATTAATGAATAAATATTTTGCTGTTATCATATTGATTATGTTTTATATTCATGTTTTTTTATTTACTAGAGGCAGGTAATTTTTCTTCTAATTTTTTACTTTAATGAATATTCTAACATGGTAATCTTCAAATATTCATTACTTAAAACATTTGATTTTTTTATAATATAAATTATTAAAAAGAATTGACCTGCAATTTTACATAAAATATATTAAGATGCAATTGAGGTCAAACTAAATTAACATCTTTTAAAGTGCTATTTTCTCTTTGTCTTATTTTTTTTTAATATATATATATTTTTTTAAGATTTTATTTATTTATCTGAGACAGAGAGAATGAGAGAGACAGAGAGCACATGAGAGGGGGGAGCGGGAGAGGGAGAAGCAGACTCCCTGCCGAGCAGGTAGCCCGATGCGGGACTCGATCCAGGGACTCCAGGATCATGACCTGAGCCAAAGGCAGTCGCTTAACCAACTGAGCCACCCAGGGGCCCTCTTTGTCTTATTTTTATAAGAGAATTTAGAAGCAAATGTTTCTGTTTTGTTTCAGTTTCAGGTGGTAGGTTTTTTTTGATGGTAATGATGTTTTATTTATTTTTTACATTTTTTTATTTTAATGCCAGTATAGTTAACATATGGTATTATATTAATTTCAGGTATAAAATACAATGATTTAATACTTCCATACATTAATCAGCGTTCATCATGACAGTTGTACTTAGTTTTACAGTTCATAAACTGAGAGTCAAACGGAATCACTGCGAATCAAAGATGAGTTTATTACAAAATGATGAAGCTTTAATTCATTAGGGGCTTCATTCCTGCCAATCTCTAAAAGATAAGTCCTGAATCTTCTTTATTCTAGTCTGAATACAAATAAATGGGTGAGGTAACATATCAGTATACCTTTTTAACCTTAATTAACCAGATAACCCAGAAGATTCTCATTTGATCTTATATTATCAGAACACCAACAATATTTGCCAAATGTTTTAGGTTTGAAGTTAAGACTAAAAACTCAACGATTAGTTTTCAGAAAGAAAATCTGTCTCTGGGGTGCCTGGGTGGCTCAGTCGGTTAAGCGACTGCCTTCGGCTCAGGTCATGATCCTGGGGTCCCGGGATCGAGTCCCGCATCGGGCTCCCTGCTCGGCAGGGAATCTGCTTCTCCCTCTGACCCTCCTCCCTCTCGTGCTCTCTCTATCTCATTCTCTCTCAAATAAATAAATAAAATCTTTAAAAAAAAATCTGTCTCAAAACAAGTATATAGTATCAGATGTGATCTTTTTGATATTTGTTTTGTCATTATTTGTGTACATGTATATAACATTGTGTGTATGTATGTGTGAAATGTGGTTACTAAGTAGCATGTTTCTCACCAATGAGAACAAATGTGGTTAAGAACAAAGCAAATTTTAAAAATAATTTCATAGGAACAAACACTTCTTTAGTATGATATTTAAAGCTTAACTTAAAAATATATTAATTGCCAGTTTTGTAATACCATCTGCTGAATTCATTTTAGTTTAACATTTAAATTTTTTTTTGATTGATGAATAACTACAGCATCCATTTTTTCTGAAACTTACCAAGGTCATTGGTAGAGGTTTGTGGTTAGAAAAATATACTAGAAATACAAAGAAAGGTAAATCTATAGATTAAATTTCTATTATAAATTTACATTTAAATTAAGCTGCTGAGAAAATAGTATGAGAACAATGTTAATTTAGTGAAATGGAAAATACAGTAGATATAAATTAGAAAGCCTGATACAATGTCAGTACTTCCCCCCTCTATTTTTTTTTTTTCTCATAATTCCCAGGGTTGAGTTGTAAACATGTGATTTCTTTCCCCCTACAAAGTGTAGGAAAAAATCTGTAGGTGTCTGAAGGCAAACTTAGAAGTCCTAACTTCTTAAAAACCAAGAACAACAACAACAAAAAAAAACAAAAAAAAAAAACAAGAACAGCTGAATTAATTATATCCTTTTGTAAAATTAAACCATAATATGAGCAGGATTCTCCTATTCACCAGGATTTAAATGTGTTCCTGATTGTTAGTTCCCTTCTGTTAGGTTTTGCATCCACCAAACAAGTGGATGATGCTGGAATAGGAGAAGGAAGGGACAAGAGTAACAATGACAATAAAAGTGTGTTGAAAGCAGCCATAAATTTGAAAAAAAATGTTCTTGGGTTTTTGTTTTTTATTAAAATAGAATATTTTTAAGACAGCCATGAAATCAAATGTGGCCTCTTGTAAATTACAAATGGTTCCATGGTCTGCAGTTCCTCAGATACGGAGTGCGAGGACTGTCTTTTCTGGAAGGCTGTGCACTGATGTTTAGAAGCAATCCTTCTTTCTTATGCCGTTATGTTTTATCATCAAATAAAATGATTAATGTGATTTTATGCACCTAAAAATTGGTTGTGACTTCATAGTAAATTTGATTTTGGTTTTCTTATAAATCTCAAGGTGATCAGTATTCATGCCCATTAATGACAGTTATGGGAAACCACAAGAAATAGAAGGTTAACACAGGCAATAAAAAAAAAAATGCAGAGATTGGGGGATGCAACCACATGTGTAAAGGGACCAAGATGCTTCCTAACTGGCCTACACTTAATGGACACACAGACAGGGTTACAGCCTTAAGAGCAGCAACTCCTGCTGCTCAGGATACACCTGCATGCTCTCTCCCCTCCCCCAGCCTTGTTCTCTACCACCACCATTCTCTTTTTGGAAATTTTGACTGGTTTATTTATTAACATTAAACACTTTTACTTTTTTTAATTTTTAAAAAAAATTTTAAAGAATTTATTTGAGGAAGAGAGAGAGAGAGAGAGAGAGAGAGAGAACGCACAAGCAGTGGGGAGGGGCAGAGGGAGAGAATGAAGCAGACTCTCCACTGAGCAGGGAGCCCAATGTGGGACTCGATCCCAGGACCCCAGGATCATGACCTGAGCTGAAGGCAGACGCTTAACCAACTGAGCCACCTAGGCACCCCTAAACACTTTTAAAAACTGTTTAACACAAGGTTAAATATTTTCTTCAGGTATTTATGATATATACAATAAAATATTTAAATGAGATTTTAAGATTATAAATTTGCCATTTTTTGCCAACTTTACTGAAGTATAAGTAGCAAATAAAATTGTATATATTTAAGATGTACTTTAAGATGCTTTTAAACAAATACAGAGTGAAATACTCAACACATTCAAGGTAATTAATATCTGTTGCCTCACATAGTTAGGATTTTCTTTTTGTGTGTGACTAAAACACTTAAGATATAACTATGTAGCAACTTGCAAGCCCACAATCTATTGTTGTTAACCGGTTGTACGGCTATAAATTACATCTCCAGCACTTACTGATCCTGCTTAACTCTTTGTACACTTTGGGCAGATACTTTCTCTTTAATAGAAGAGGTATTTGTCTGTTTACAAATCTAGACATAATGATTTATTTCCTCTGAAGTTCTCTATTAAGAAAACCTGTTAAAAATCATCTTCAGGGTAGACAATATATATATATTCTAGTTTTAGACATTTTTTTTGGAAAATACTTTTTAATTGATGCACAATTGATCTCATTATATTCATTTCAGGAATACATCATAATGGTATATCTGTATATATTGAAAAACAATAACCATAAAAAATGTAACATCTGTCACCATACATAGTTACAGAATATTTCTTGTGATGAGAACTATCAAGATCTACTTTCAATTATAGAGTATTAACTGTAATCATCGTGCTGTATATTACATCCCTTTGGCTTATTTATTTTATAATTGGAAGTTTGTACCATTTGACTTCCCATATCTTACCCACTCCCCATCCCCACCTTTGGCAACCAACAATCTGTTCTCTGTATCTATGAGGTTATGGGGTTTTTGTTTGTTTGTTCTTTATTGTAGATTCAATGTATGACTGAATCATATGATATTTATTTTTCTGTCTGACTTATTTCACTTTGCATAATAGACTTAATGTCCACTCATGTTATCTCAAATGGCAATGTTTAATTTATTATGGGTGAATAATATTCTATTTTATGTATAGTACATTTTCTTTATTCATTCTTTGTCAATGGACATTTAGGTTGTGTCTATAACTTGGATATTGTAAATAATGCTGAATGAACATAGGACTGCATGTATCTTTTTGGGTTAGTGTTTTCATTTTCTTCAAATAATACCCAGAGTGCAGTTGCTATATCATATAGTAGTTCTATTTTTAACTATGTGAGGAAACTCCATACTGTTTTGCACAGTAGCTTCCCCAGTTTACACTCCAACAAGAGGGCACAAGCGTTCCCTTTTCTCCACATTCTTGCCAACACTTGTTATATCTGGTCTTTTTTTTTTTTTTTTAATTATGTTATGTTAATCACCATACAGTACATCATTAATTTTTTTTTATATCATTAGTTTTTGATGTGGTGATCCACGATCCATTGTTTTCATATAGAACCCAGTGCTCCATGCAGTGCGTGCCCTCTTTAATACCCATCACCAGGCTAACCCATTCCACACCCCCTTCCCCTCTAGAACCCTCAGTTTGTTTCTCAGAGTCCATCATCTCTCATGGTTCGTCTCCCCCTCTGATTTCCCCCCCTTCATTTTTCCCTTCCTGCTTTCTTTTTCTTTTTCTTTTTTTTTTAACATATAATGTATAATTTGTTTCAGAGGTAGAGGTCCGTGATTCAACACTCTTGCAAAATTCATAGCGCTCACCACAGCACATACCCTCCCCAATGTCTATCACCCAGCCACCCCATCCCTCCCACCCCCCACCACTCCAGCAACCCTCAGTTTGTTTCATGAGATTTAGAATTCCTCATATCAGTGGGGTCATATAATACATGTCTTTCTCTGATTGACTTATTTCACTCAGCATAATACCCACGAGTTCCATCCACATTGTTGCAAATGGCAAGATTTCATTCCTTTTGATGGCTGCATAATATTCCAGTGTGTGTGTGTGTGTGTGTGTGTGTGTGTGTATCACTTCTTCTTTATCCATTCATCTGTTGATGGACATCTTGGCTCTTTCCATAATTTGGCTATTGTGGACATTGCTGCTATAAACATCGGGGTGCACATACCCCTTCAGATCCCTATATTTGTATCTTTGGGGTAAATACCCAGTAGTGCAATTGCTGGGTTGTATGGTAGCTCTATTTTCAACTTTTTGAGGAACCTCCATACTGTTTTCCAGAGTGGCCGCACCAGCTTGCATTCCCACCAACAGTGTAGGAGGGTTCCCCTTTCTCCCCATCCCCGTCAACATCTGTCATTTCCTGACTTGTTAATTTTAGCCATTCTGACTGGTGTGGGGTGCTATCTCATTGAGGTTTTGATTTGGATTTTCCTGATGCCGAGCGATGTTGAGCACTTTTCCATGTGTCTGTTGGCCATTTGGATGTCTTCTTTGGAAAAATGTCTGTTCATGTCTTCTGCCCATTTCTTGATTGGATCATTTGTTCTTTGGGTGTTGAGTTTGAGATGTTCTTTATAGATTTTGGATATTAGCCCTTTATCTGATATGTCATTTGCAAATATCTTCTCCCATTCTGTTGGCTGTCTTTTGGTTTTATTGATTGTTTCTTTTGCTTTGCAAAACCTTTTTATCTTGATGAAGTCCCAATAGTTTATTTTTGCCCTTGCTTCCCTTGCCTTTGGTGAAATTTCTAGGAAGAAGTTGCTGCGGCTGAGGTCGAAGAGGTTGCTACCTGTGTTCTCCTTTAGGATTTTGATGGACTCCTTTCTCACATTTAGGTCGTTCAACCATTTTGAGTCCTTTTTTGTGTGTGCTGTAAGGAAATGGTCCAGTTTCATTCTTCTGCATGTGGCTGTCCAATTTTCCCAACACCATTTGTTGAAGAGACTGTCTTTTTTCCATTGGACATTCTTTCTTGCTTTCTCAAAGATAAGTTGACCATAGAGTTGAGGGTCCATTTCTGGGCTCTCTATTCTGTTCCACTGATCTATGTGTCTGTTTTTGTGCCAGGACCATACTGTCTTGATGATGACAGCTTTGTAATAGAGCTTGAAGTTCAGAATTTTAATGTCACCAGCTTTGCTTTTCTTTTTCAACATTCCTCTGGCTATGCGGGGTCTTTTCTGGTTCCATACAAATTTTAGGATTATTTGCTCCATTTCTTTGAAAAAAGTTGATGGTATTTTGATAGGGACTGCATTGAATGTGTAGATTACTCTAGGTAGCATTGACATCTTCACAATATTTGTTCTTCCAATCCATGAGCATGGAATGTTTTTCCATTTCTTTGTGTCTTCCTCAATTTCTTTCATGAGTATTTTATAGTTTTCTGAGTACAGATTCTTTGTCTCTTTGGTTAGATTTATTCCTAGGTATCTTATGTTTTTGGGTGCAATTGTAAGTGGGATCGACTCCTTAATTTCTCTTTCTTCTGTCTTGTTGTTGGTGTATAGGAATGCCACTGATTTCTGTGCATTGATTTTATATCCTGCCACTTTACTGAATTCCTGTATGAGTTCTAGCAGTTTTGGGGTGGAGTCTTTTGGGTTTTCCACATAAAGTATCATATCATCTGGAAAGAGTGAGAGTTTGACTTCTTCTTTGCCGATTTGGATGCCTTTGATTTATTTTTGGTGTCTGATTGCTGTGGCTAGGACTTGTAATACTATGTTGAATAGCAGTGGTGACAGTGGACACCCTTGCTGTGTTCCAGACCTTAGGGGGAAAGCTCTCAGTTTTTCCCCATTGAGAATGATATTCGCTGTGGGTTTTTCATAGATGGCTTTTATGATATTGACCTAGATATCCTCTATTCCTATACTCTGAAGAGTTTTGATCAAGAAAGGATGCTGTACTTTGCCATATGCTTTTTCTGCATCTATTGAGAGGATCATATAGTTCTTGTTCTTTCTTTTATTAATGTATTTTATCACATTGATTGATTTGCGGATGTTGAACCAATCTTGCAGCCTAGGCATAAATCCCACTTGGTCGTAATCCTTTTAATGTACTGTTGGATCCTATTGGCTAGTATTTTGGTGAGAATTTTTGCATCCGTGTTCATCAAGGATATTGGTCTGTAATTCTCCTTTTTGATGGGGTCTTTGTCTGGTTTTGGGATCAAGGTAATGGTGGCCTCATAAAATGAGTTTGAAGTTTTCCTTCCATTTCTATTTTTTGGAACAGTTTCAGAAGAATAGGTATTAATTCTTCTTGAAATGTTTGGTAGAATTTCCCTGGGAAGCCATCTGGCCCTGGGCTCTTGTTTGTTGGGAGATTTTTGATGACTGCTTCAATTCCCATAGTGGTTATAGGTCTGTTCACGTTTTCTATTTCTTCCTGGTTCAGTTTTGGTAATTGATACGTCTCTAGGAATGCATCCATTTCTTCCAGATTATCTAATTTGTTGGCGTAGAGTTGGTCATAATATGTTCTTATAATTGTTTGTATTTCTTTGGTGTTGGTTGTGATCTCTCCTCTTTCATTCATGATTTTGTTGATTTGGGTCATTTCTCTTTTCTCTTTGATAAGTCTGGCCAGGGGTTTATCAATCTTGTTAATTCTTTCAAAGAACCAGCTCCCAGTTTTGTTGATCTGTTCTACTGTTCTTTTGGCTTCTATTTCATTGATTTCTGCTCTGATCTTTATGATTTCTCTTCTCCTGCTGGGTTTAGGCTTTATTTGCTGTTTTTTCTCCAGCTTCTTTAGGTGCAGGGTTAGGTTGCGTATTTGAGACCTTTCTTATTTCTTGAGAAAGGCTTGTATTGCTATATACTTTCCTCTTAGGACCACCTTTGCTGCATCCCAAAGATTTTGAACAGTTGTGTTTTCATTTTCATTTGTTTCCGTGAATTTTTTAAATTCTTCTTTAATTTCCTGGTTGACCCATTCATTCTTTAGTAGGGTGCTCTTTAGCCTCTGTGTATTTGAGTTCTTTCCAGCTTTCCTTTTGTGATTGAGTTCTATTTTCAAAGCATCATGGTCTGAAAATATGCAGGGAATGATCCCAATCTTTTGGTACCAGTTGAGACCTGATTTGTGACCTAGGATGTGATCTATTCTGGAGAATGTTCCATGGGCACTAGAGAAGAATGTGTATTCTGTTGCTTTGGGATGGAATGTTCTGAATATATCTGTGAGGTCCGTCTGGTCCAGTGTGTCATTTAAAGTCTTTATTTCCTTGTTGATCTTTTGCTTAGATGATCTGTCCATTTCAGTGAGGGGAGTGTTAAAGTCCCCCACTATTATTGTATTGTTGTCAATGTATTTCTTTGCTTTTGTTATTAATTGCCTTATATAATTGGCTGCTCCCATGTTAGGGGCATAGATATTTACAATTGTTAGATCTTCTTGTTGGACAGACTCTTTAAGTATGATATAATGTCCTTCCTCATTTTTTATTATAGTCTTTGGTTTAAAATCTAATTTGTCTGATATAAGGACTGCCACCCCAGCTTTCTTTTGGTGTCCACTAGCATGGTAAATTGTTTTCCACCCCCTCACTTTCAATCTGGGGGTGTCTTTGGGTCTAAAATGAGTCTCCTGCACACAGCATATCAATGGGTCTTGTTTTTTTATCCAATCTGATAGCCTGTGTCTTTTGATTGGGGCGTCTAGCCCATTTACATTCAGGGTAACTACTGAAAGATATGATTTTAGTGCCATTGTATTGCCTGTAAGTTGACTGTTACTGTATACTGTCTATGTTCCTTTCTGGCCTATGTTACTTTTAGGCTCTCTCTTTGCTTAGAGGACCCCTTTCAAGAGTCTTGTAGGGCTGGTTTCATGTTTGCAAATTCCTTTAGTTTTTGTTTGTCCTGGAAGCTTTTTATCTCTCCTTCAATTTTCAATGACAGCCTAGCTGGATATAGTATTCTTGGCTGCATATTTTTCTCATTTAGTGCTCTGAATATATCCTGCCAGCCCTTTCTGGCCTGCCAGGTCTCTGTGGATAGGTCTGTTGTCAGTCTAATGTTTCTACCATTGTAGGTTGCAGATCTCTTCTCTTGAACTGCTTCCAGGATTTCCTCTTTGTCTTTGAGACTTGTAAGTTTTACTATTAGATGTCAGGGTGTTGACCTATTTTTATTGATTTTGAGGGGGGGTTCTCTGTGCCTCCTGGATTTTGATGCCTGTTTCTTTCCCCAAATTAGGGAAGTTCTATGCTATAATTTGCTCCTATATTCCTTCTGCCCCTTTCTCTCCTTCTTCTTCTGGGATCCCAATTATTCCAATGTTGTTTCATCTTATAGTATCACTTATTTCTCGAATTCTGCCCTCGTGATCCAGTTGTTTATCTCTTTTTCTCAGCTTCTTTGTTTTCCATCATTTGATTTTCTATATCACTAATTCTCTCTTCTGCCTCATTTATCCTAGCAGTTAGGGCCTCCATTTTTTATTTCACCTCATTAATAGACTTTTTGATTTCAACTTGGTTAGATTTTAGCTCTTTTATTTCTCCAGAAAGGGTTTCTCTAATATCTTCCATGCTTTTCTCAAGCCCAGCTAGTATCTTTAAAATCATCTTTCTGAACTCTAGTTCTGACATCTTACTAATGTCCGTATTGATTAGGTCCCTGGCATTTGGTACTGCCTCTTGTTCTTTTTTTTGAGGTGATTTTTTCCATCTTGTTGTTTTGTCCAGAGGAGAATAGATGAATGAGAGAACAAAATGCTAACAGGGTAACAACAACCCCAGAAAAATATACAGTAAACAAATCAGAAGAGACCTTTCAGAAAGTGGTTGCTTTTCTCTTTAGAGAGTTGCTGCTATTCTTTTCTTTGATCTCCTGTTGAGTTCGTAGGTGTTCAGAATGATTTGATCCCTATCTAGCTGAATTCCTGGGACCAGACAAAATTTAGTTCTTCTACTCCTCTGGAACTTGCTCCCTACCCCCACATTTCTGATCTTTTTGATTATGACCATCCTTTCAGGTGTGAAGTGAAATCTCATTGTGGTTTTGATTCCAATTTTCCTGCTGATGAGTAATGTTGAGTACATTTTCCTGTGTCTATTGACCCTCTGCATGCTTTTTATGGAAAAATGTCTATTCAGAAACTGCCCAATTTGTAATCAAATGATTGGTTTCTTTGCTGTTGACTTGTATGAGTTCTTTACATACTTTAGGTATTAACACTTTATCAGATATATGATTTACAAATATGTTCTCTTATACAGTAGGTTATCTTTTAATGATGTTGGTGGTTTGCTGTACAGAGCTTAGTGTGATGTAGTCTTAATCTGTTTTTCATTTAACTGTCTTTGTTTTTTTTTGGTCAAATTTAAAAAATCATTTTCAAGACTGATGCCATGGATTTTTTTTTAAAGATTTTACTTATTTATTTGACAGAGAGAGAGCAGGAGAGCACAAGGAGTGGGAGTGGCAGAGGAAGAAGCAGTCCCCCTGCTCAGCAGGGAGCCTGATGCAGGGCTCAATCCCAGGACCCCAGGATCATGACCCGAGCCGAAGGCAGTCACTTAACCAACTGAGCCACCCAGGAGCCCCTGATGCCATGGATTTTATTGCCTATGATTTTCCTAGGAGTTTTATGGTTTCAGGTCTTACATTCAAACCTTTAATCTATATTCAGTTAGTCTTTCTGTATGGTGTAAGATAGTGGTCCAGTTTCATTTGTTTGCGGCTGTCCAGTTGTCCAACAACATTTATTGAAGAGATTGTCCTTTCCTCAATGCATATTCTTGGCTCCTCTGTCATCAATTAACTGACCATATATGTGTGGCTTTCCTTTGGGACTTTCTGTTCTGTTCCTTTGATCTATGTGTCTTTTTTATTCCAATACCATACTGTTTTGATTATGATAGCTTTATAATACAGTTTGAAATCAGGGAGCATGATGCCTCCAGCTTTGTCCTTCTTTCTCTGGATTGATTTAGTTATTTGGAATTTTTTAAAAGTTTTTATTTAAATTCCAGTTAGTTAACCTTCAGAGTTATCTTAGTTTCAGGTGTACAATGTAATGATGCAATAGTCACATACATCACTCTGTGCTCATTATAACCAGTGCACTCATTAAGCCCCATCATTTGTGTTTTCACACAAATTTTAGGATTGTTCTATTTCTGTGAAAAATGTTTTTGGAATTTTGATAGGGATTGCATAGAATATATAGATTGTTTTGGACAGTATGGACATTTCAAAAATACTCTTCTAAATCATAAACATGAATTTCTTTCTTTTTTTTTTTAAAGATTTTATTTATTTATTTGAGAGAGAGAATGAGAGAGAGAGAGCAGGAGAGGGGGGAGGGTCAGAGGGAGAAGCAGACTCCCTGCCGAGCAGGGAGCCTGATGCAGGACTCGATCCTGGGACTCCAGGATCATGACCTGAGCCGAAGGCAGTTGCTTAACCAACTGAGCCACCCAGGCGCCCAACATGAATTTCTTTCTATTTATTAGTGTCATCTTCAGTTTATTTTCTCCATGTGTTACAATTTTCACTGTATAGGTCATTTATCTCCCTGGTTAAATCTATTTCTAAGTATTTTATTCTTTTTAATTCTCTCTAATGTAAATGGGATTGAAGAAATTATTTTTTTGATTCTTCATTAATCATGTATGAAATACAATAGGTTTCTCTTTATTGTTTTTGTATCTTACAACTTTACTGAATTCACTTATTAGTTTTAACATTTTTTTGGTAGAGTCCTTAGGGGTTTCTGTGTATAAAATGTCCTCTGCAAATAGTGATAGTTTTCGTTCTTTTTCCAGTTTGGAAACATTTCTTTTTCTCATCCAAGTACTGTAGCTAGGACTTCTAGTACTATGTTGGATAAAAGTGGTAGGAATGGGTACCCTTGTCTTTTTCCTGATCTTAGAGGAAAAGCTCTCAGCTATTTTTTTAAAACTTTGTCAAAACTATTTTAATTAACTGTCCATATTTTACCAAATAAAAGAGCTTTCAGCTTTTTACCATTGAGTATGAAGTTAAGTGTGGGCTTGTTATAGATTTTATTAGGTTCAGGTAAATTCCTTCTTATCCACCTTCTGGAGAGTTTTTATAATACAGGGATGTTAAATTTTGCCAAATGCTTTTTATGCATCTACTGAGATGGTCATAGAATTTTTATCCATTTTGTGAATGTTTTGTGTTACATTAATTTGTGAATATAGAACCTTCATTTCTACCCCGCAGTAACTCCCACTTGGTCATGGTATATGATTACTGAATATATTATTGAATTGTTAATACTTTGTTGAGGATTTTTGCATCTATGTTCATTAGGGATATTGGCCTATAGTTTTTTTTGTGGCATCCTTGTCTAATTTTGATATCAGGGTTATTTTGGCCCCATAAAATTAGTTGGGAAGCATTCTCTAATCCATTTTTGGAATATTTTGAGAAGAACAGGTAATAATTCCTCTTTAAATATTTGGTAGAATTCTCCAGGGAAGCTGTCTGGTCCTTTTTTGTTGTTGTTGTTGTTGTTGTTGGGGGGAGGGGGGCAGATATGGCTATTGATTTGATCACCTTACCTGTTATTGTATGTTCAGATTTTATATTTCTTCCTGATTTAGTCTTGGTAGATTTTATCTGTCTAGGAATTTATTCATTTTTTCCTAGGTTTCCCAATTTGTTGGACTATTATTATTCCTGGTAATCTCTTATGATCCTTTGCATTTCTGTGAGAGCAGGTGTAATGTCTGTTTTCATTACTGGTTTTGAACCATCCTTTTATGGAGGCTAAAGATTTGTCAGTTTTGTTTCTTTTCAAAAAACCAACTCTTGGTTTTATTGATCTTCTCTATTGTCCTTTTAGTCTCTATTTCACTTTTATAGTCTCATCTCTGTCATCTTCTTCCTTCTAACTCTGGGCCTCATTTATTTATTTATTTATTTATTTAATTTTTTTTTTTACTAGTTCCTCGAGTTGTAAAGTTAGGTTGTTTGAGATTTTTCTTGTTTCCTGACGTAGGCATAGATTGCTATGAACTTCTCTCTTAGAACTGCTTTTGCTGCATCTCATAAGTTTTACATGCTCTATGTTTACTCTCCCTCTATTTTCATTTGTGTCTAGGTATTTTTTAACCCATTTGTTGTTCAGTAGCATATTGTTTAATCTCCAAATATTTGTGAATCTTCTATGTTCTTATAACTGACTTCCAGTTTTATACCACTGTCATCAGAAAAGAGGTTTGACATGATTTCAGTCCTCTTAAATTTACTGAGACTTGTTTTGTGGCCTGATATATATTCTCCAGAAGGTTCTACGTGTGCTTGAGCAGAATGTGCACTGTGTTCTTTGGGTTGGTATGTTCTGTATATATCTATTAAGTCCACGTGGGGGGCACCTGGGAGGCTCAGTCAGTTAAGTGTCTGCCTTTAGCTCAGGTCATGATCTCAGGGTCCTGGGATCGAGTCCTATGTTAGTCTCCCTGCTCAGTGGGGAGTCTGTTTCTCCCTCTCTCTCTGCCCCACCCCCTCTCATGTGTGCGTGAGAACACTCATGCTCTCTCTCAAATGAATAAAATCTTTTATATATATATTTAAAAAGTCCATCTGGTCTAATTGTTGTTTAAGGACAATGTTTCCTTACTGATTTTCTGTCTATATGACTTATCCACTGATGTAAGTGGAGTATTACAATCCCCTACTCTCATTGTATTGCTGTCTATTGCTCCCTTTAGATTCATTAATATTTGCTTTATGTATTTAGTCATGCCTATGTTTGATGCAAAAATAGTTATGTTACATCTTGTTGAATTGACCTATGTATCATTATGTGATGCCTTTGTCTCTTATTACAGTCTTTGTTTTAAAGTCTTTTTTGTCTGATACATGTATAGTTAGCTACTCCAGTTTTCCTTTGGCTAATATTTTCATGGAATGTCTTTTTCCACCTCTTCACTATCAGTCTGTTTGTCTTTATATCTGAGATAAGTATCTTGGAGGCAGCATATAGATAGATCTTTTTTTCTCCAGTGGTATGCTTAGATTAATTCTTTATCTCTGCATACCTACTATAGGGTATAGGATTTTTTGCTTGCTGAGAATGTGAAGCTTACATATAGCAACTTATATATTTGACAGTCTATATTTTTTCTTTTTTTTTCAAGATTTTATTTATTTATTTTTATTTATTTATTTGAGAGAGAGAGAATGAGAGAAAGAGAGCACATGAGAGGGGGGAGGGTCAGAGGGAGAAGCAGACTCCCCGTGGAGCAGGGAGCCCGATGTGGGACTCGATCCCGGGACTCCAGGATCATGACCTGAGCCGAAGGCAGTTGCTTAACCAACTGAGCCACCTAGGCGCCCTATATTTGACAGTCTAATTTAATTCAGTAATGACTCAGGTTTAATTGCATTCTGATGCTCTACGTGTTTTCTCTCCATCATCTCACACTATGTTTTTGATGCCACATTTTACATCTTCTTGTGTTTCTTAATTAATTATAATTATTTGTATTACCTTTGTCTTTTAGCCTTCCTACCACCTTTATAAGTGACTTTTATCTTTATTTTTTTATTTTATTAGGTTATGTTAGTCACCATACATTACATCATTCGTTTTTGATGTAGTGTTCCATGATTCACTGTTTGCATATAATTTGTGAGCATTTTTATGAGCAGGAAGAGGGGTCCACCAGCTTGTCCCCAGGGAGTATCCCAGCAGGTCCCTGCCCCTCAGACAAATGCTTTAAAATTAGCAAATGAGTCACTTTCACATAAAGCCTGGACACTTTTCAAGGAGCTGTTTCTGAGCTGGGCCCTGAGGTGGGTATCTGTAGGCAGACCCTATTATATCTATTTCTTAATTTCACAGAGCCCCACAGGTCTCATTAGTGAGAGCCTCACTGGTCTTCAAAGCCAGGTGTTTTGGTCGTGTGTCACTGAGGTGTTGCTTTTACAAATTAGGGTGTCTACTGTGGGCTAAGAAGCCTTTGCTCCTCAGGAAGAAGATCCAGGTTTTGAGTTCCCTCCTGACTGTGGGTTGATGGCTAGGGTCACTATGTCTCTGCCCCAGCTACCCACTTCCATGAGGTTCCCCTCATGTCTACATCACTGAACTCTGCCAGCTTTAGGAGTTTTCTCAGAGGAAATCTTTCTATATATAGCTGTAGATTCAGTGTATCCATAAGAGAAGGTGAGTTCTGGCTCTTTCTTGGTCTCCATGTTGAACCAGAACCTCAGAAAAGTCTTAGGATCTCTGTAGCTAGAGCTGAAACTTCGACTTCCCCACCCACCCACCCCTTGTGAGAGACATGTGGGGGGTGGAGCTAGGAACATCTACAGGTGTTTTGTCTGTGCAAGGCCCTTAGCTAAGTAGTGAAACTCAAATTTAGTGCAGTTAACAGGAAATGATGTAGTGGTTTTATATTAAAACATGGAAAACAATGCCAGTCACTATTTTGTCTTTAATAGGAATACTATCAAATTTGAAAACATATTTATATGAATAAAAATATAGAGCTTTTGGGGCTCCTGGGTGGCCCAGTCAGTTAAGTGTCTGACTTCAGCTCACATCATGATCTCAGGGTCCTGGGATCAAGCCTTTTGTCAGGCCCCATGTTGAGTGGGGAATCTACCTGTCCCTCTCCCTCTGCCCCTTGCCCCTGCTCATTCTCTGTCTCTCGCAAATAAATAAATAAAATCTTTAAAATACATATATACAACTCTCTTATTAGAGTGTGTGATACACTTTGAGGAAAAATTCATGCAATTAAAGTTTTCTTCTAATGTTGATTTATGGGAAATAATCTCTGAGATAGGATGTTTGTTGTTTGGGGGTGGTTTTCTTCTGAGGGTATGGTCTTTATCTGGTAGTAGAAATACCTACGAAAGCAGTTCCAGTGCTTTCATGTGGTAGTAATGCACTGATATCATGTGATATCAGTGGAGCTAACAGTGATACAGGCTCTATGATATGATGATTCTAGACAAAGGGACAAGATGTCCTATAAATTTGCACTTAAAATAAGTATTTTTAAGCATTATGTATTTTAAGGTTCAACCTAATTTTATCCTATTTTTAAAACAGTACATTTTGCACAAAAATAAATTATAATGTTGATAAGCAAATTGATTCATTTCTTGGCAAGGTCCTTAATAACTTAATATATATCGGTAGAAATGTCCAGTGATATAGTGTACTATTTATAGGTGTTAACTAGCCATAGTGCTAATTACCACATGAAAAATCTTCCCTGCAGCATGACTGCTAGAATAAGGTTTTTAATCTTTGTCATCTTTAAATATATCATTAAAGCCCAGAATTATGGTTCCATTTACCACAGATAATTTTAGCTAGACATCTTCGAACCTTTCAAAGCATCACCACTCTCATTTATTTAAGACAACACTGACAAAGTTGGGAGTCTCAGAATAAATTTTGTTAGGCTTTGACTACATTCTGCATTTTGGATTTAAAATAAATGGTTTTCTTAAATGTCAAAGGATTTATGAAGTAGGAGTACACTGGGGATGGGTTTCTCCTCATTTCTTTGACTCCCACTTGAATGTCAGACTTTATTTATTCCAGGTGCTCTGGGAAAAAAAAAAAAATGAATCTATTTTGTTTTTTAAACATGGAAACTCATCAGGTTGTGGCACCTTTAAAAATTGTGGATACCCATGCTCAACTGCATTCTTACTGAATTAGAATTGACTTACTTAATAAACTTCTTTTGGAGGAAGGTCAAGAGCAACCACCCCTTAACTGGCTAAACCCATTGTCCCATGTGGACAAAACAACTTGTGAAAAAGCTGTACAGGATGATGGCTTTCTCTCTCGCAGAGTTGACCGTTTTGTTTATTTGTTGTAACTAAGAACTGCAACATAAAAGAGTGAAAGCATGTGAAGGTTTTAATCTGGAGCACACAGGAGAGAACAGGTGATCAAAGAGAGGCTACTGGTTGGGTCCATAATAGTGAATGGACAATGTGATGTCCTATTTAAGCACAAGACTGTATTATCTTGAATGCAGAGATGCAAAGGAAGATGTGTTTTTTGTTTCCAAAGAACTTAGGGAAAGAAGGGAAGGAAACAAACCACAGAATCTGAATGTAGCCGTAGATTTGAAAAAGAATTTAAAAGATTTAAGTAATACAGATTTAGATCTAGAGGTGTGGCAAGGATAAGAACACGGTAACTTCATTCTTCAACTCTAATGTCATCTGAGAGTGGGATTCCTTATAAACAGGTCTGTTTAAATTGCTGAAATCCAGAATGTTTTGAAAGGAGGTGATTTTATGGCTGGCATACTAAGGATGCCACTGGAGTGACACTCTGAAATATATAGACCACTGGAAGCATCATCTCGGCTGTAACACGGTTCCCTAGTGCTTCCCAGCCAAGGATCAAAAGGAGGAGAGAAAAATCCCCCCAAAGTAATAGCTTGCTTAGAATTCTCAAGAAGTTCTGTCGCTTAATCATGTGTCCCTGTTTATTTTACTACTGGACGAAATAATACAGCCACTTGGGTGTTGCGTTATGTCTGGAACATACGCCGTCTACATTGACATTTCTAATGGTATTTGGCTCTCCTACCGCAGCTCAAGCTGGGTAATAAGACCTTGATATGTAGGGTCTTGATACTAAATCTAGGCAAAGTGGCAGATGTTAACCTTATTAAATCAATCAAGCCACACAATTAAAGTTCAACTTATTGCCGTTTAATTAGTACTGTGGCTAGTTAAAAGCCTATAAACAATATCATCTTTCACCAAACATTTATACTGACATTTTGTATGTTGTTAAGGAATCCTCAAAAAGCCTGTCCAATAAACTTATAAGAACATTATTCATTTGGGGTGGACTTTAATGTTAATTGCTTTATTTTTTTTTTATTTTTATTTTTTTAAAGATTTTATTTATTTGACGGAGAGAGAGAGAGCGAGAGCAGGAGCACAAGTGGGGGAGTGGGAGAGGGAGAAGCAGGCTTCCTGCTGAGCAGGGAGCCCAATGTGGGACTCGATCCCAGGACCCGGGATCATGACCTGAGCCGAAGGCAGACGCTTAACGACTGAGCCACCCAGGCGCCCAAATGTTAATTGCTTTAAAAAATGGAATGTAATAGGGGCGCCTGGGTGGCTCAGTCGTTAAGCGCCTGCCTTCGGCTCAGGTCATGATCCCAGGGTCCTGGGATCGAGCCCCACATCGGGCTCCCTGCTCTGCGGGAAGCCTGCTTCTCCCTCTCCCACTCCCCCTGCTTGTGTTCCCTCTCTCGCTGTGTCTCTGTCAAATAAATAAAATCTTAAAAAAAAAAAAAAAAGGAATGTAATGAACCACTAAAAACAAATATAAAGATGTTGAATTGTAAGTGCAAATATAAGGTAATTCATATGTTCTCTTTTCTACATAGTTGTTATTAGAGTTCACTATTTTGTGAAATTCAAAAATGCTTTAGAATTTCTTATTCCAAGAGCACCTAGGGCTCAGTTGGTTCAGCATCTGCCTTCGGCTCAGGTCATGATCCAAGGGTCCTGGGGTCAGTCCTGCATCAGGCTCCCTGCTCAACAGGGAGTCTGCTTCCCCCTTTGCCTCTCCCTGGCTTGTGCTTTCTCTCTCTCTCTCTTTCTCAAATAAATTTTTAAAAAATCTTAAAAAAAATAATATCTTATTCCAGTGAGAACACATTTCTATTAAAAAAAAAAGAACTTCAAAATAAGAGTGCATGCATTTTGCACTTTTGCTTTCTAATACCCCCAAAATTTGTAAGTAGTGTGCATAGAATGGAAAAACTATTTTAAACATTATAGTAAAGTGTCTTGTTAAACAGAAAAGAAAAACAGCATTATTTTCCTCCCAATCATCAAGCTCATTATTTGGATTTTTACATACTGTAATAATGAATTTATTTGAAACACAACTTTATGGTGAAACCATTAATTTCCCTCTTCAACTCTTAATTAAAAAAAAGAAGTGAGAGATGAAACCAGATTCTGAGTGAATGCATGTAAAATTGATTGGTCTAAAATCCTTTTCTGGGGTCCCTTTTAAAATGTGCTTCTTTGCAAACTAAAGGCATTTTTATATCACTTGAACCAATTTAAACTGTTAAGGAGCATTTCAATTTAGTTCCCACTAAAGTACACACATAAAAACAATATATCCAGGTGTGTGTGTGGGGGGGGGGTGTTAGGAAAAGCAGTGTTTTTTGCTGCCTGTGCACTTGCCCTGTCCCTTTCCCATTACCCTCTTGTAGGGAGAAAAGTCTGGGAAGCCTTTGACAAGAGGTGAGAGTCCAGGCACAGCACACGATACTTTGGAAAAGACATGCACCGGTATGATTTTTAGAATGTGTTATTTGGGTTAAGAGAATGGTAGTTCCTATATTCAAGACATTTCAGCAAGAAGTTAATTATTTTTAAAGTTTTGGCATCCAATCTGTGTTTCTTTTGTGTGCATTAGAATGATGGAAAGCTCCTTAAAGCAAAAACAAAGAAGGTCAGATTTATTGAGGCTTTACACACTTTCTGTGCTTTATTTTTATAATTTGGATCTTGTACTTAGGACCAATTAGTCCAAGATGGATGTACTTCTGTATTCTGACCCAGTCTGCCATATTCAACAAAGCTTAATTCTCTACCTTTGCTAGGCCACCTGGTATGTGCAGGTGAATGATGCAAAGAAAAATAAGGTAAGGTCTTGGGTACAAGGAACTCACAGGCCACTGCAGGGGAACATCCTGGACAAACATTAGCTACAGTATATGAACCGCAGTGTTTACTGTGATCTCAACACAGTCCAAATGAACTAGGATCCTGGGTAGACCAGGATCTTAATTCTATTAGAATCCAAGCTAATCAATGAAGAAGAGCTGATTGATAAGCCTACTCAATCAATCAGAGGTTCAGTGATTTAACCTGCACCCTAGTGCTTGAAAGTGCATGTGAGTGCTACAAGAATTAACATATAAATACAGAGGACAAAGAGAATTTATCTTGCACTAATTTTCATCTCATGTCCACAGAAATCCATAAAAAGCAGAATAGTTTTAGGGAAAAATTGCCACAGTTTTCAAAATGAGCAATTGATTATCTTGCAAATATTTTAAAAAACTGCAGGGCAGCCAATGCCACAGGGCTAGATGGGTGTGACCTTCATTACAGGCATGAGAAAACAGTTGAAAGTCATCAGCCCCAGCAGACGTGCCTGACCCATGCATTTCATACCTGGTATTTCATAACTGACTCAGGGTTAGTACATGTGTTTGGGTTTTCAAGAAGAACATTATAATTAGGAGAGTGGAAGACAGATGGAAGTAATATTTACTAAAAATTTACCAGACACCCAGATCTAAGCTCAGTGTACATATAATCAAGTACAACCCAGATTTGAACTTCAAAACCTAACCTCAATCATTCTTTATTGTGCTCACTTCATAATTATAATATGTTTATATCTAACATTTAAAATTGTGCTCCTATTCACACATTTCCTCTGTCAGAATTAAGAATTTGAAATGTGAGCATATGACCCTTATTTTCTTCTAAAAATGTTCTCAATTGTAAAAGCTCCAATAGGAGAAATGGAAATTATTAGAATAATTAGAATAATGGAATTATTATATGGAAGGTTCTCAGGGGTATTATATATGTTTTTTAAGATTTTATTTATTCATTTGAGACACAGAGAGAGAGAGAGAGCACATGAGCAGGGAGAGAGGCAGAGGGAGAGGGAGAAGCAGGCTCCCCGCTGAGCAAGGAACCCGATGCGGGGCTCGATCCCAGGACGCTGGGATCATGACCTGAGCCGAAGGCAGATGTTTAACCATCTGAGCGACCCAGATGCCCCTCAGGGGTATTATATTTTATATTTTAGTATATTCCAGATCAGCATGAAATATTTATCAGTTACAATTGGTTATTTGATTTGGTAGATTTTCATATACATTAATAACAGACATTTTATCCATATGTACTTTTATTTTCTTTCTTAAAACATATAAGCTATTTTTAGTTAAGATGTGATTTACTCTTATGCGGTGAGAGCCTCACATAGAATATTACTAGAATTGTGCCTTCAAGGGAAACTTCATGATCTATAGTTTAAATAGCCCTGAAACTTGATTAAATGTCATTTCTAGTCACTAGTTGTAAGCTAACTCAGATCGACCTTATTACACCACACAGTCCCAGTTTCAAAGCTGCCAGGTGTGAAACCCAGCCCCTAATAATTATAAAAGAGTTGATAGAAATATTTCTCTAAGCCCCAAACATATTATGAATATTACATAAGTTCACACATGTAAACTTTTTTGAAAATGTAAATCATATGGAGCGTTAAGTGAAAATGAATATTTTACTGATCTTGGAAAATCTGAGTAAGACAGTGCACTTGCCTTTCACGTCAGTTCCCTCTGGTTTAGCTATCCAGTCAATGAGCTTGTGCTTACAAAGCTTTACTGTACAAGAAAAGTACAATTACAGACCATGTAACGTATCTTTCTAGGTGAAGAAAAGAAATCACCTGTTAAAGGGAATAATTCCTTAGGTCATTCATGTTTTGGGGAAACACACACGTTTATATAATCTCGAAACAATGGATGAGCTTAAAGGTTTCGTTCGTTGGGAACCAGTAAATTGAGTACAGTGCCATAGCAGGAAAGGAGAGGTTCTGTCGGGAATGACTAGATGCATACTACCGAGGGTCTTGTTCTTTCAGGCAGCACTTGGAATGGTGGTAGCTGAGGCGTCTTTCTTTACAGTCAACAGTACTAGCTGTCCCTGTACAACTATTAGAGACCTAAATATAAATTACTGTTCTCATCTCGGCAATCTCTGTGGAACACAGAGTATACAAATGAAGTCCCTTTGTTACCAACTTAACACTTGAGATAATTCCAAATATTTTCATTAGTCAGATAGTTACATAATGTATCTTTTATACAAAGTAAAACTCTTCAGAAAAGAAATGAATTATTTAATGTGATAACTATCTATCTACATGTTAAATTTTTTACCATTCTCTAACACAGTAATATTTGCTCCTTAAAAATGACACTCATGGGGGCGCCTGGGTGGCTCAGTTGGTTAAGCGACTGCCTTCGGCTCAGGTCATGATCCTGGAGTCCCGGGATCGAGTCCCACATCGGGCTCCCTGCTCAGCAGAGAGTCTGCTTCTCCCTCTGACCCTCCTCCCTCTCATGTTCTCTGTCTCTCATCGTCTCTCTCGCAAATAAATAAAATCTTAAGAAAAAAAAATTAAAAAAAAAAAAAAAATAAATAAAATAACACTCATGTCCAGGGGGGTACAAGGGTATGGAATGAAATTTTGCATTTGATGAAATGATATTTATCCTCATATAGTAAATATTGAGACAACAGTCTAAATTTCCTAAGGTGCATAAATTGAGTTTATTGATTGAGAATAAGCCAGAATGTTTGTGAATGGCAGTCTGTATATAGGAACCCAACACAAAAGTATGCTTTTGATTTAAAGTAGTTCACTGTGAAAAAAGTATTAAAAATCTTTTTTTCATATATAAAAACTGGAGAACTGTAGATTTATAAATAATATATAATTCAGGTAACCTGTGCCCAGCTTGTTTTATAAGATATTACAAGTTACTTTCTATTTTAACCATGCAGAATTTTGAGTATGACTGTTGAAAAGTTCTACCACCAAGCATTTAAATAGAGGAAAAAAAATGATTACAATTTTACATATAGAAGAAAAAACTCTAGAATATTAATGATGGCCATTTCAGGATGATATACAATTCTAATATTTTTGAAAATCTGTATTTTTCTATGTAATTATGTTAGCAATTATATGAGGGAGCTATTTTGAAAAATGTCAAATAATGACAAGACAATATCTATAATATGTAGATGGCTAAGATGGGAAAAAGTACAATTTAAAACAAAACATTCAGTAGATTTAGTGAAATTTCAATTTGTGTCCTACTGTGTGGGAAGGAGGTTGTGTATGTGTATGTTTGTATGTGTATATGTAAGTCACAATATTGCCAACCAATATGTAATTTTAAGTTTTGTCTTTGTGTTCCCAATTTCAGGAATTAAAAAAAAAACATATCTGTGTTATATTAATAATAAGAAATAGTAAAATTGGTAATAGTAAAAAATTAAAATTAAAAAATTAAAAAATAGTAATAGTACGGGGCGCCTGGGTGGCTCACTCAGTTAAGCGTCTGCCTTCAGCTCAGGTCTTGATCCCAGGGTCCTGGGATCGAGCCCTGCATCGGGCTCCCTGCTTGGCTGGGAGTCTGCTTCTCCCTCTCCCTCTCCCCCTGCTTGTGTTCCCTCTCTTGCTGTGTCTCTCTCTGTCCAATGAATAAATAAAATATTAAAAAAATAGTAATAGTAAAAATGTTAGTAATAGTACTAGTATTAAAATATAATATTAATGTACATTTAAAAATAAAAAATACTATCTATTTTAATCAAATAATAAGCTTGAGTCTTGCTGAATGACTAAGTCCCAAAACTAATATTTTAATTAGATGCTATGAAATGTCCCATTACAACTATACTTCTTCCATATCCTATAATATTGAAAGATATTTTCAAGTAATTTTATGACATCAAAATTTTCAAATTCTGAGTATTTCTGTCCATCAAACTAGAAACATTGTTTGATTTCCTGAAACACTGAATTCCTATTAAATGCATATTTGAGGCACCTGACTGGAAGGAGTTTAAATGTACATGACTTTAATTTGCCTTCTCTCCAAGCAGTGAGTTTCCAGCGATATGGATGCCTACTCAATTAAGAAGTATTTGGCAATTCACGAAGAAAAAACTTAGTGGAAAAATAATTAAAACAAAACATGCCCTTGAACTACACACCCCTACAGAATTCAACTAGAATTTGAGATTTTTTTCCAAATGTTATTTTCCAAATGTTATTTTTTTATGATATAGCTAAATCTTGCATACAGCAGCATGGATATACACATACTCGATTCCACTCTCTTTTCCTCATAAACAAGGAAAAGTGTAAATTTAACTCAATTCCTCAACCAAACTTTTTTTTTTTTTTCTTCAGAAAGTGATCTAGCTAATGCAAAGACCAGCAGCTGATGATGTTAAAATGCCACCAAACACCCTCGAACACATTATTTTCTTACTCAGCATCACAGGATATTCTAACAATGCATTCACATTGTTTAATGAGACACATAAAATCCAGAGTGAAATCATCCATAATGTAGCACAGTAGAGGAATTTTATGTCAGTCTTACAATGGCCTCTCAGAATGATGACTTCATGGGTACCAAAATAAAACTTTAGCTTTAGTCAAATACCAGTAAAGTGACTGAGTATGTTGATTTCATAGTGTCATTGTTGTGGTATTTCTAATTAAAAGATCGAGAATGCACCTAATGATACTCTCACTTGGTTTTATTAGCCTATCACATCAATTTGTGGGAAATGACTACAGCTGAATGGTTGCCTTATTATCATGTATTCCCAAAATGTTTCTCTCATCTCACTTAGTGTTTAAATAACAAAATGCATGTTCTAAATGTCAATGCATATTTGACATCCTTTATTAGGACTATAGGAATTTAAAAGGGATTTGCAAGTTATAGTGGAAAAAAGTGAAAATGAAGCTAATCAATAAGTAGAGCAATCAGTTCAGTATTGCATTTGGAGTAACAAATACCCTCCTCCCCAGTATACTGACTTGAACACAGTTTTAAATCTAGCTACACTGCTGTTTCTCAGAGTTAAAGATTATGGTCCATAATAGTACATCACTAATCAGGGCGTCTGTACCAAATAGAGAAGTTTGATAAGGCTACTCTAGGAATTGAGAATTCCAGTATATTTCTAATGTACTGTTTGACCTGTAGTGTTCAAATTTACAGCAGTCCTATAGTATTTTTTTTTCAAAAGTGCTTCTATTGTGTACAAAAAGGCAAGGGTCCCTCTCTTGGCCGCCATTTCCAATTTCCGCCCCCGCCATAGCCACTCCTCAAACATGCCTTTTTATTTTGGGTCTTGAGTAAGATGCATATTAAGAAATTGATGCTCAATGTGTAAAAACAAAGTTAAAAATTACTAACTTATTTTTGTTTTGTTTAAATTTTTATACTAAAGACATTTGAAGAACTTGAGTATTCTCTTTAGACTTGTTACATAAAGGACATAGAAGGCAATCTTTTTCTTAATAACTGCCAGATAGTTGACTAAGTTACATTAGAATGTATCTTAGAAGCTCCCCAATACTTGTTTCTAGCAAAATTAGCAGAGGGTGTTAAAATTAGTGGGTGAAAATATGGGAAATGAAATATTTACACAAATTCGTATCTCAATAAAGTATTTGTGGCTTTTCAGTTGTAATGTCTGCCAGACACCACTTAACCAAGAGTTCAAATTTACTGTCACCAGTAATAAGATAAATCAACATATACCTCCTGTAATGATTAATAGAGAAGGACACCATGTCAATTGTATTTCTACTAGAAAAAATGACCAAAATCCAGTAACAAGGAAATAGAGAAATCCAAATTGAGGGACAACTTACAAAATAAATGGACTTACTCTTGAAAAGTTTCAAGGACACCAAAGACTGTTTTTTTGTTTGTTTTGCTTTGTTTTGTTATACTAAGGGAGATAAAGATGGCAACTCATGAATGCAAGACTGAATTACATTCTGGACCAAAAAAAAAAAAATGTGAGATGATTGGTAAAATTTAGGCCTTTTCTTCAGAAGTGATGGATTATGAATGATCTCAGCAGTCTAAGTACAGAATCTTTTCAACTATTTTCATAATCTACATCCTCTATATATTTCCTATACAGATCTTCCTTCATTTACAATGGGGTTACATCCTGTTGAATTGAAAATATGGTAAGCCAAACATGCATTAAATACACCTAACCTACAGAACATCCTAGTTTAGCATAGTCTGCCTTAAAAGTACTCTGAACACTTGCATTAGTCTACAGTGGGCAAAATCATCTAACACAAAGCATATTTTATACAGTGTCGATTACCTAATGTAATTTATTAAACACAGTTCTGAAAATCACAGAGGTGTCTCTGAATAGCCCAATTACTAGTAACAAAATGGAATATGAATCTAAAAATCCCCCAAACAAGTCCAGAACTAGATGGATTCACAGGCAAATTCTACCAGACATTTAAAGATTTCATATCTGTTCTTCTCAAACTATTCCAAAAAATAGAAGAGCAAGGAAAGCTTCCAAGTACATGCTGTAGTCTGCATTTTAACAGTTTTGTTGGGTTTAGAACTTGATGGGTTTAATACATGTGTGAATACAGGATTTAGGGAGCATTTCCCTGTGAAAGAGAAAGGGAGCACATGAAAATTAGAGCAAGATGTTAGGTTTTGTTGTCCTTTGTATTGGAGGAACATTACTGCTTCTCAAGAAATTATTTTAAACATTTTAATTGCCTTTTAATTATAATTGGATGCTGGATGGAGATTCTTTGTTTGCTGTAAACCTGCTTCAGGATGAATGTGAAGCATTCCTGGCTTACTGATTTCACATACTTATTTCTAAATACTTTTATGGAGCACATTTCTATAGAAGTAATAGAAGGATAAAAGTTCTATGCTGTCAATAATGAATAAAAACAGTGACCAATGATATGGTCACTTCAGTGGAATATATATGGTATTTCTTCAATATGGCTTGTACAATCAAAAGCCTAGTTTTACGAGACATTTCTCTCACATGGATGCTTGAATTTTCATTGTTTACATTGTTTAGCAATGAACAAAGAGAAATTTCCCTAGAGGACTGACTGGTATAAAAAGTAGTAGTAAGATAATTGATGAAGCACTATTAGAAAATTTTTATCATCAGGGTGAGAAATTGTGTGGGTATAATTCAAATTAATCAAACCTGAATTAGGATTTCCTAATTTGTAAAATGAATTTAATGTAGACAGGAGGATAAATATTATCTATGTTATACAAGTCAAAATATTATCACTGTTATGACAAAGAAAAGCTGTCAATAGTGAGTGGTGCTGCTACTTAGGGGTTCTCAGGTGCTGAGAAGTTGAATGTGGGTAGTTTGTTGGCAAGTAATTTCAGACAGAGTTGGGTGAACAAGGGAAGCAAGAAAGAGGAAGAAAATATGGTATAAGAGTGTTTCTTTGCCCAAGCTAAGAAATGGGTATATGGCTACATCCCATCGGTATTTCTGAGAAGTATACAAAATGACCACCAAAACTGTGCTCTCAATAGATGGAAAGCTGAGGCATTTATTCCACTACTGGCTTCCATTCTCCATTGGTTGAGGGTTCCCTGAGAGCATCACCTCCCTCCCAGGCTGCACCTCTATACAGGCCTGGTGAGCCCCAGGAACTGCCCACCACAGTTGCCAGGATCCTGGGGGATTCCTGTGGGTATTAGAGACATCTGCCATGCTAAAGATAGAACTGAGATGCTGAGAAAGGAAAAGGAAGCTATTTCCCTGTTAATCATCATAACAATAATGACAATTAGATACCTTATATTGACCTTTATTTATACATAGACTTAGGGAAAAGAGATAAAGTTCCTTGAGATCACAAAAAATACTAACTCTAAAGTTACCCACCATTCAATGGAAGAATTAAGTTGTTGAATTTATTTGCAGCTTGATGCTTAAGCAAAATTTATTTAAAAAGAATCAATTTCCAATATTATGGTTTCCATTTAGAAAAGCCATCTGGCTTTCTGTGTAAAGGCTAATAACTCCAGAAAAGAGCAAATAATTCTCCAGTAGAGTTCCCAGCTGCCTAAGGGTCAGTTTAAGAGGCAGAGAGTGCAGCTCTCTATCATGGAAGCATTAGTGATTTGGCCACTAAAGTACCAACATGCTGTGTGCCTTAAATTCCATCTCTCCATCCACCACTTTCAGTTTTCTCAGTGTTTCAATACAAGCATTCCGCTTGCCTGTAGCAATACTATATGAAATATTGAACCACCATGAGGTTGTGACTCTGCAGGGAAACGTTTGATCTTTTTCTTTGTCATGGTTAAAGAGTTAATGTTTCACCACTACTTTAATAATGCATTATTGAGCAGTCCATAAAATTTCTTACTTTATATGTAATTAACATTTTCAATATTTTATTTATTTCTACTCAGCACTAACAAACAGTACAGAGTATGAATAAATTCTTCATGCATAATAGACTTGATAATGAAAATTAATCTTTTCAAAGGACTATTCTATTTAGCATACTATAACTTTTTTTTTCTTTTGTTCATAACACAACCATAGCAAGAGCAAAATTCATTTAGCTTTAGTTTTGACCTATAGTGAGGAGATGGTTTAAAGTAAAAATATACCTATAAATCTCTATAAAGGAGGGGATGTCTGGAAGTTTTAAGCAAAAACCCTTAATGAAGAACTTGGTATGTAATTGGTGGGGAACGACACCAGTGGTTTTAGTTCTAGAGTGCACCAAGAGTGGACTGAATCTTCTCCCAGCCCTTGCTTGGTCTTTAAACCTGGCATGGCATGTTTACTTCCAAAGTACCAGCCAAGTGTCATGCACAGAGCAAGGATATAATAAGGACATCTTAACTAAATGACTGGGAAGAAGATATGGGTTGACTGGTGGCAACTTAAACTCTGTTCTTTATAGCGACACAGAATTCCACACTCCCCTCCTCTTACAGGATTTCAATAACTTGCATACAGATGACTGGCCTTGAGTGTAAGAAGCACATATATGATCAAACACAGGAATAATCATATAGAGTCCCAAGTGCTAAGCACAGAACTGTCCACACTGTGCTGAAAGATTTTTTTTTTTTTTTTTTTTTTTGTGCTGAAAGATTTTTATGTCAGCTTGGGGTGGGGGGAAGTGGGGAAAGTCAGCTTTGGTAGGAGAAACCAAAAACGTATGCTATAGTGCCACCTTATGGAAAACAAAAGAATGAATCTAACGGTTCAATAGGCTGGTAATTACAGTTGACTCTTGAACTATGTGTGCTCAGCTAAGTGTAGATTTGTTGTTTTTTTTGATGCGGTACAGTATTGTAATTTAAGGCATGTAATTCATATATGAGTTCATTGACTTTAAGTAGTTTGCAAAGCTTCCTATCAACAATAGGCTAAGTATTTAAGCAGACTCTAATGTTATCACAAATTTTTGACTATACAGTAGGAGATTAGCATCCCAAGCCCAGGCTTTAGTCAATGGTCAGCTGTAGAATTCTAAGTAAACAAAGCCTCATCTCTATGAAAACAAAAGTTTGCTACTTCCAATGTAACAATGGTGGTACATCTCATCAAACACTATGAAGAAGCATGGCGATATGGTATCACAAAAAGAAAATGAATTCTCCAGCAACCAAACTCAAGAGACATGGAATATTGTGATATAACTTGTAAAGAATTCAAAATAACTCTTATTAAGAAACTCAACAAGCTCAAAGAAAATCCAGAAAGGCAATTCAATGAACTCATGAATAAAATTAAATCCTGGATCTGAAGAACATAAAAAACACTGAAAACAGAGCAGATCAAATGGAAGAGAGAATACATAATCTGGAAAATAGGAATGTAGAAATGGTTCAGGTGGAAGAGGAGAAAAAACTAAGATTTTTTAAAAGTAAATAAACTCTAAATATTTACCAAATTGCATTAGAAAAAAACTGCTATAAGAATAACAGGTATAAAATAAACAGATATAAGGGAATATTATGGGGTTCCTGGGTGGCTCAGTCGCTCAAGCATCTGCCTTTGGTTCAAGTCGTGATCTCGGGGTCCTGCAATCAAGTCCCGCATTGGGCTCCCTGCTCAGTGGGAGCCTGCTTATCCCTCTCCCTCTGCCTGCCACTCCCCCTGCTTGTGCTCTCTTGCTCTGTCAAATAAATAAAAAAATCTTAAAAAAAAAAAAAAAGGAATATTAACTCAGAACTTCCCAAACTTGGGAAAAGAACTGGACAATTTCACAAAGCTAATAGAATACTCTATTATTTCAGTGCAAAAAGAACTTTACCAAGACAAACTATAATGAAACTGGCAAAGATGAATGATGAATAAAGAACTTTAAAGGCAACCGGTGGCGGGGCGGGGGGAGTAACTGATAGTGATTTCTCAGGGAATGGAACTAACAAAGCACAAGTTTTCCTCACATCTTTCAGTCTAGTGGATCTACTTCACCCACCACAGCTCATTCCTCTCCAAAGTGGCTCTAGTCCCACCAAACACCGTAGGCAGCCTCATTTGGGGCCAGTGTCCCTAGATGGTGACCGCCATGCCCAGCAGCACTGGTACCACACCAAAGGGAGTCTTGAACCAAGTAGATGGGGCCAACCCTGCCCGTCAGTATGTCTGTGACAACTGGAGGGTGTACACAACTCACACAGGGGATACTCTGGAGCACACTGTTCTGATGAACATCAGGGCTGTGTTACTGGGCCCCACAGGATACCTTCTACATAAGGCCACTACTTTCAAGACCAAGAGACACAGCTGACCTACCTAATGCATAGAAATAAATACAGAAAGCAGACTAAAGGAGGAGTCAGAGGCATATTCTCCAAACAAAGGAACAAAACAAAACTTCAGAATATGCTAAGTGAAGTAGAGATAAGCAATCTACCTGACAAAGAGTTCAATGTAATGGTTATAAGAGAGGACTGGATAAACTATGTGAGAACTTCAACTAAGAGGTAGGAAATATTGAAGCATTCAGAGTTGAAGAATACAGTAACTAAAATGAAAATATACTAGAGGGAATCAACAGATGAGTAGATGCAGAGAAATGGATCAACAATCTAAAAGACAGGGTAGTGGAAATTCATCCAAGTTGAACTGCAAAAACGTAGAATTTTTAAAAATGAGGCTATACTAATAGACCTCTGAGACAACATCAAGCATACTGACATTCAGATTATAGGGGTCCCTGAAGGCAAAAGGGGCAATTTCCTTAAACTGTGTGGGGGGGGCAAAGTTCTTGGAAGAACAGAGAAGCCCCAAAAAGGACAAAACCAAGAAAGTCCACACCAAGACACATAATAAATTGTAAAAAATTAAAAAGATCTTAAAAGCAGCAAGAGAAAAGTAACTAGTTATATACAAAGGAAACCCCATAAGTCTATCTGATTTTTTTAGCATAAACTTTTCAGGCCTGTGGGAGGGACATAATATGAGCTGAATGAAAAAGACAAAACAAAAGCCTACAACCAAGAATACTGAACCCAGAAAGGATATTATTCATAATTCAAGGAGATATATTTTCCAAGATGAAAAAAAAGTTAAGTTCATCAGCACCAAACTGGCCTTATGAAAACTTCTTTAAGCAGAAAAAAATGATTATAACTGGATAAAGGAAAAAATTACAGTGGTAAGAGCAGAGTAAAGCAAGTAGGAACTTTAAAAGAAAGTACAATTATATCTACAAAAGATACACAAAACAAAGTATATGTAAAATATATTTCACAAGTATGAATAATGAAGGGTACAGTAACTATGCAGTGTTGTTGTAATATGTTTGAAATTAGACAACCAAGAACTTACTATAGACAGCTATACACATAGCATATTATAGATGAAACTCATGGTAACCACAAAAAAGAAAAACTGTAATACATAAAGTCATGAAATCACAAGGGAAGAAAAAAATTATGAAAAGAACCAGAAAAAAGTGAAGTACATACCTATTACTAATTACTTAAATGCAAATGGCATAATGCTCTAATCAAAAGACATATGGTGACTTGATGGATAAAAATAAGACCCATCTATGTTTCATACAAGAGACTCACTTCAGACCTAAAGACACAAAGTGAGGGGATAAAAAGAGAATTTCCATGTCAGTGAAAGGAAAAAAGAAGAAAAACAACTGGGGTAGCAATCATTATTTCAGACAAAATATATGCTAAAAGAGAATGTCACAGACAAAGGACTCTACATCTGATAAAGAGATTAAAACAACAAGAGGATATAATGATTATAAATATTTATGCACCCAATATTGGGGCACCTAAATATATAAAGCAAATATTAAAAGACTAAGAGAAATTGATGATAAAATAATAGTAGGGGACTTCATCCCACTTACATTAATAAACATCATCCACACAGAAAATCAATAAAGAATAAATGGCTCTGAATGACACATTAGACCAAATATATATAGAACACCCATCCAAAAGTGGAACATATATTCTTTTCAAGTGCACATGGAACATTTTCCAGGATAGAACACAAGTTAGGCCTAAAACAAGTCTCAGAATGCTTAAGATTGAAATAACAAGCATCTTACTCAACACAGTGGTAGAACTTATGCAACTTGGATTTACAAAACAAACTGGAATAAACACACACAAATAAGGAGGCTAAACTCAATATGCTCTTCAACAACCAAAGAGGAAATCAAAAATACAGGAGAAAATGAAAACAGACATTATGATTCTAGTTTTTGGGATGCACCAAAAGCAATTCTAAAAGAAAAGTTTATAATGATACAGACTGACCTCAAGAAACAAGAAAAAGTGCAATCTAAACTTATACCTAAAGGGACTAAAAAGAACAAAGCACAATGTTAGAAGGAATACAATAATAAAGATCAGAGTGTAGAAAAATGAAGGAGACCAAAAAAAAAAAAAAAAAAATTGAAAAGGTCAATAAAACTAAGCACTGGCTTTGGAAAACGGAAATAAGCCTTTAGCCAGATCATCAAGAGAGATAGGACCCAAAATCAGAAATGACAGAGGATAAAGTTCCATTGACACCACAGAAATACAAAGCATTGTAAGAAATTATGAAAAATATGCCAACAGGCTGAACAACCTAAAATAAATGCATAAATTCTTAGAAACAGAAATCTTCCAATAGTGAATCAAGGAGAAATAGGAAATCTGAAAAGACTTAACTATTAAGAAAACTGAGTTAGTAAAAAAAAAAAAAAGCCTAGCAAGCAAAAGTTCACAACCAAATGGCTTCACTGGTGAATTCTATTAAACATCTAAAGAAGAGTTAAAGCCTATGCTTCTCAAACTATTGTAACAAAGGAAAAAAAAAGGTCATCCCTACCCTACTACCAAAACCAAAAACACAACAAAGAAAAAAAAAAGTTTACAGGTCAATATTCTTTTTTTTTTTTTCCCCTAAAATTGATTTATTTATTTAGGGGTGTGTGGGAATGTGCAGTGGGGAAGAATCTCAAGCAGACTCCTATTTGAGCACAGAGCCCAACGTGAGGCTAATCTCATGACCCTGAGATCCTGACCTGAGCCAAAAATCAAGAGGCAGACACTGAACCAACTGAGCCACCCAGGTGCCCCATACAGGTCAATTCTTGATGAACATAGATTCAAATATCCTCGATATCAGTAAATGAAATGGAAGAACACATTAAAAGGATCATCCTGCAACCATTAAGAGGGATTTAATTCAAGTATGCAAGGGTGGTTCAATATTCACAAATCAAAGTGATATACCAAATTAACAAAATGGACAAAAATCACATGATTATTTTAATAGATGCAGAAAAAAACAATTGCCAAAATACGAAATGTGGTTAAAACTCTCAAAAGAGTGAAGATAGAGGGAATATATAATCAATACCATATATGACAAACTCAGGCTAACAATATGCTCCAGGAAGATCACGAACAATACAAGGACATCCATTCTCACCATATATATAAAACTATTACATATATATTTATATATTAATATAATTTATATATTAAATAAATATAATATAAATAATATGTTAATATATATTATTACCTACAATTATTATTCCCTACAATTGTATGCAATATATATTATTATTTCCTTCAATGGAAGATTATTCAGCCATAAAAAAGAATGAAATCTTGACATTTGCAACAACATGGATGGAGCTAGAGGGTATCATGTTGTGTTTTTCTACAAACTATCAGAATGGGAAATGAAGAAAATCTGCACCAAAAAGAATAAAATACCTAGGAACAAATAATTGTAAAATTTGTAGGGAATCAGAAAAGACTGAGTAGCCAAAGCAATCTTGGGGAAAAAAAACAAAACAAAACTGGATATCTCATGATCCCTGTTTTAAAATTATACTACAAAGCTGTAACAATCAAAACTGTGTGGTCCTGGCACAAAAATGGACACATAAATCAATGGAACAGAAGAGAGAGCTCAGAAATAAACCCATGTTTATAGGGTCAAATAATCTAAGACAAAGGAGGCAAGAATACACATTGGGGAAAAGGCAGTTTCTTCAATAAATGGTGCTGGGAAAACGGTATCCCTTTCTTATACCATGCACAAAAATAAACTTCAAAGATCTTAAATGCAAGACCTGGAACCATAAAAGCCTTAAAAGAAAACATAGGCAGTAAACTATTGGACTTTAGCCTTGACAATACCTTCCTTATCCTAAGGTGACAGATCCAGAAAACAAGCAAAAATAAACTATTTTGACTACATCAAAATTTCTTAAACAGCAAAATAAGTCAAAAAAAAAAAAAAAAAGAAAGAAAGAAAAAGCAAGCTACTAAATGGGAAAAGATAATTGTAAATGATATACCTGATAAGGGATTAATGATGTCCAAAATATAAAAATTACTCCTAAAACTCAGCACACACATACAAATAAACAAATTAAAATAGGAGCAGTGTACCTGAATAAAGACTTTTCCTAAGAAGATACACAGATGGCCAAAACATGAAAAGAGCATCACTCATTTTCAGGAGGATGCATATCAAAACCATAGTGAGATAGAAACTCACATAAGTCAGAATGAATAATATCAAAAAGACAACAAGTGATGACAAAGATAGGGAGAAAGAACTCTTGCACACTTTTGGTGGCAATGTTAGTTGGTGCAACCACTGTGGAAAATGGTAGGGAGGTTCCTCAAATAATTTAAGATAGAAATACTACATGATCCAGTAATTCCAATTCTTGGTGTCTACCATAAATAAAGAAAACAAATGAAAAGATCCGTGCATCCTTATGTTTGCTGTAGCATTATTCACAATTGCCAACACATGTAAGCAACTTAAGTGTCCATTGACAGATGAATGGATAAGAAAATGTGGTATATATATATATACAAATATTAGCCACAAAATATGAAAACTTGCCATTTGTTACAACATGGGTGGATCTAGAGAGTATTATGCTAAGTGAAATAAGTCAGAGAAAGATAAATGATCTCAGTTATATGCTAAACCTAAAAAACAAAGGAACAAACAAAGCAGACTCATAGGTACAGAGAATAAATTGGTGATTGCCAGAAGGGAGGGTGACAGAGACAGGGGACAAAATAGGTGACAGGAATTAAGATGTCCAAACACCCATCTATAAAATAAGTCAGAGATTAAAAGTATAACATAGGGAATATAGTAATAACTTTGTTATTTTATACTTGTTATGGTGAACATTTTATAACATGTAATTGTGAAATGTGATACACCTGAAACTAATATTGTATTTAACCATACTTCAAGTAAATATACACAAGATAGAGTAAGTTACAAAGGGACTCTCATTGGGTTCTCAGCAGAAAAACCTAAAGGTCAGAGGGAGTGGCATGACATATTCCATGTACTGTAAGATAAAATGTGCCAGTCAAGAATATTCTATCCAGCAAAGTTATATTTCAGGTATGAAAGAGAAATAAATGCTTTCCCAGATGAAATAAAAAACAATGTTCAGCACCACTACACTTACCCTACAAGAAATGTTGAAAGGGGCTCTTTAAGCTAAAATAAAAAGTCTAAAGTACACATAATTCTGAGTAAGGTGACAAATAGCCAGGATAGAAAACTATAACTCTACTTTAGAATAGTGTGTTAAACAATCATATGAGAAAGGTTAAAAGAGCATTAAAAAACTATAATTACTAAAATTTGGTAGTAAGTTCACAGTATAAAGAGATAGATTGCAACATCAAAAATATAAAGTGGAGGGGTGCCTGAGTGGCTCAGTTGGTTAAGTGTCTGTTTTTGGTTCAGGTCATGATTCCAGGATCTTGGGATCAAGCCCCATGTCGGGCTCCCTGCTCAGTGAGGAGTCTGCCCCTCCCCCTGCTCATGTTCTCTCTCTCTCCCTCTCAAATAAATAAATAAAATCTTTAAATTTTACTCCTATAAAGTGGAGGAGTAAACGGCTGGAATCTTCATAAACAATGAAACTGCTACCGGCAGAAAAAGAACTGTTTTATCCATGAGATATTTTATGTAAACCTCATGGTAACCGCAAAGGAAAACTCTATAGCAGATCCCTAAAACATAGAAAGTGGATATTTAACATACCACCATAGAAAACTATCCATTTATAAGAGGCATACAAAAAAAGAAAAACAATGGAGATATAAAATAAGCAGAAGGCAAAAGATAATCACCCTGAACGTACATGGACTGAACTAAGCAATACAAAGGCACAGAGTAACTCAATGCATTTAAAAAAAAAAAAATTAATATGCTGCCACAGGTGACTAATTTTTTTTTTTGCATGGGTTATTTAGTTATTTATTTGACAGAGAGATAGAGAGCACAAGTAGGCAGAGAGGCAGGCAGAGAGAGAGGGAGAAGCAGACTCTCCACTGAGCAGGGAGCCTGACGTGGGGCTCGATCCCAGGACCCTGGGATCATGACCCGAGCCGAAGGCAGCCACTTAACTGACTGAGCCACCCAGGTGCCCCCACAGGTGACTAATTTTAGCTGCACAGACATATAAACTCACAGGAAGGGATAAACCAAGATATCCCAAGCAAGTGCAAACCAAAAGCCATATTTATATCAGACAAAATCGACTTCAATCCAAAAATGGTAATAAAAATGTCAATACATCAAGAAGATGTAACAATCATAAATATATATGCTCCTAACAATAAGTACCAAAATATATTAATCAAATACAGAACTTAAGGGAGAAACAAACAATACGGTAATTGTAGAGGATGTAAATACCCCACTATCAGCAATGGAACGATCATACAGACAGCAAATCGAAAGGAAATATTGGACATAAGTCCATTTGTTCTACCTATACTTTGAAAGATACAAAACATTTCATCCAATAGCAGCAGAATACACCTTCTTCTCAAGTCCACATTCAACTCTCTCCTGGATAGATCATAGGATAGGACACTATCCTTAAATTTACTAAATATTAGTAAATTTAAGATTTAATTTATATCAACTCTTTTTTTTAACCGAAATGGTATGACACTAGAAACTAATAAAGGAAAGTGAAGCCCTACAGATATATGTAAACTGAATAATACACTTCTAAACAATCAAAGGAAAATAAAAATTTTTCTCAAAACCAATGAAAGTGGAAATACAACCTGACCAATCTTGTGGGATGCAGCAAAAGCAGTGCTGGGAGGAAAGTTTATAGCAATAGAGATATATTAAGAAATAAAGATCTCAACCTAACTTAACACCTCAAGGAAATAGAAAGATAAGAAACTGAGCCTAAAGTTACTGGAATTAAGGAAATAATAAATCAGAGCAGAAATAAAATAGAGACCAAAAAAACAATAAAACAGACCAACAAAACTACAAGCTAGTTCTATGAAAAGATCAATAAAATTGACAAATCTTTAGCTCGACTCATCAATAAAGAAATAATACTCAACAAAATCAGAAATGAAAGAGAAGGTATTAAAACTATACCACAAAAATTCATAGGATTTAAGAGATTACCATGAACAGTGATATTAACAAACAACCTTGAAGAAATGAATACATTTCTAGAAACATACTACCTACCAAGACTAAATCAAGAAGCAAGGAAAATCTGAACAGATTAACAAGTAAAGGTACTGCATCAGTAATCCAAAACCATTCACCACAGAAAATTCCAGGACCAGAGATTTTCACTGGTAAATTCTACCAAATATTCAACATAAAATTAACACCAATACTTCTCAAACTCTTCCAAATATCAAGAAGAGGGAAAGTGTTCAAACTCAGTTTAAGAGGTCAGTATTACTACCTTGATATCAATACCAGAACGGATACCATAAGAAAGCAAAACTATAGACCAATTTCTTTGATGCATATGGATGCAAAATTTGTCAAAATATTAGCAAGCCAAAGTCAAGAACACATCAAGATAATTTCACACCATGATCAAGTGTTTTTTTTTTTTCTTTCCTGGTATGCAAGGATGATCCAACATACACAGATCGATAAATGTAATACATCACAAGTGTGATAATTATTAAAAGATTAAAAAACACATAATCATGTCAGTATATGCAGAAAAAGAATTTGACTAAATGCGACATCCTTTCCTGATAAAACCCTTAGCAGAGTGGGTCTGCAAGAAACCTCCTTCGACATAATAAAGGCTACAAATGAGAAACCCACAATGAACAGGCTATTCAATGGAGAAAAATTGAAAGTGTTTCCTCTAAGATTGGGAAAAAGGCAAGGATGTGCGCACTCTCACTACTCTTATTCAGTATAGTACTAGAAGTCCTAGATAGTGTAATTAAGCAAGACAAAGAAAAGGCATCCTAACAGAAAAAAAGTAATATTATGGCCATTTTCTGATGACTGTCTTTCTCTCTTAGAGAAAGTCATTTTAAAGAGCTAACCAAAAAACAATTGGCACTAATCAATGATTTCAGAAAAGTGGCAGAATGCAAAATCAATATATAGAAATCAGTTGCCTACCTTTACAGTAATGATGAAATATCTAAAGAAAGAGAAATAAAACCATTCCATTCACAACAGCATCAGGAACAATACAATTCTTAGGAAGACTACATACACAAAAACAGTAATTTTTGTTCATGCACTAGAATTGATATTGTTAAAATATCCATACTGCCCACAGTCATCTACATCTACATTCCCTTCCCTGCAAAAATACCAAAGACATAGAAAATAGTCCCAAAACTTATGTGGAACTACAAAAGATTCTAAATAGCAAAAGAAATCCTAAGAAAAAAAGAACAAAGATGGAAGTATCACGCTGCCTGATTCAAACTATAGTATACAAAGCCATAATTATAAAAACACATAGATAATAGAACAGAGAGCCCAGAATTAAATTCTGGCATATTCAGTCAACTAATAGTCAACAAAGAAGTCAAGACAACCCTATGGGAAAAGCATAGTCACTTCAACAAATAGTGCTGGGAAACTGGAAAAACACATGCAAAATAATGAAATTGTACCCCTATCTTGTACCACTCAAAAAATTAAATTGAGATAGATTAAAGACTTAAACATAAGGACCTGTGACCACTTGGTGGTAGCATCTTCGATGGGCCTCCATCTGCCATAATCAGCCCCTCAAAATATTATTAACAAAGCCAGCTAATACATGGCAGATTTCAAGCAATGTTAATGCCAAGCACACAGTTATTCCATTCACAATGAAACAAAATAACAATTAATGTCCATAATATATATTAAAACACAACCAGGGAAAAAGAAACACATTCTACTAGAAAAATGAGCCAAACATAGATACAGATATTTAATGGAGGAGCACATTCAAACATGAAACAATGGGGAAATGAAAAGTAAATAACGCTCCATATATAAAGTAAATAAAGAGCTCTCTCTCCACACATGCACGCATGCGCGTGCACACACACACACACACACACACTATATGCATTTAGCTATTGGCAAAAGTTTTAGAAACCATTTGGTACTAACTATTAACATAAAAAATGAACCTATATGCCGACGTGAGGCAATCCAAATTGTGGGGCTCTCTCTCTCAAGGAGAATATGGAAATATACATTTATTACAATATTAGCTAAGATGACAAAAATGGAAATAAAGGGAATGCCCATATGCAGGGTGTTTGAAAATAATTTGTATCTGATATGAAACTAATATATTGAGTTAGAACTGCACTTGCTTTGTCTGCGTGGTAAGAACACTCAACGGGAGATGTACCCTTTAAACAAATTTTAGCATGCAAAATACAGTGTTTTAACTACAGGTAAAATGTTATATAGCAGATGTCTGGAGCTTATTCATCTTGCATAACTAAAACTTTATGCCTACTGAGAGCCACACATTTTTGAAGGGTAGACACATTTGCCTATTTGAAGACAGTAGTTAAGAACCAAACACCATACCCTTGATTCTACTCTGTGACTGTGCTCAAGTTTCTTAATGTCTCCATTTATTGTACTTTTTTTATGAGGGGGGTGGATATATTTTCTGTCTCATAGAGTTGTGGGTGAAATTTGATAATATAAGCAAATTTCTCCTTAAAGTGTGCTGGCAGGGAGAAAGCCTCTAAACATATCCATCGTATTACTTTTACTTTGAAAAAATTAATTTTAGTTTCAGATAAATGCCAAAAAAAATGCGCTGGATATACATTAACATGGAATTTTGTTCATCATCTTCAAAACTCATTAAGAGAGAGGCAGGAAGAACATTGCACTTCCACATATCTCAATGTTGCCACCTGGGAGATGTGAATTTTAACATTTTCTCCTATTTTTAAAGATTGCATAAAATATTTAAATAAAACCTTTCCTAGAGTGATGGCTGTAGCTTAACATTTGGAATTTAATAAGTATTTCATTGACAGGACAGTAGGAGAAACTGCTGAATTGAACCCATCAGTTTTGAAGAAACCTTCACACTAGAACCTTGAGCCCATTAAGTTATCCTCTACCTTAATATGCTGAAATGAAAACGACAAATTCCCCTTCTCACTAGTTCACAGACTTTAAGTTGATCCTTAGGTTCCATTTAAGACACATAAAAACAAAACAAAAACAAAAAACAAAAACTCTTGACTCTTGTCCTATTATGTTTTCTCTACTGATAAGCCTGCCAGCCAACATCTATTGAATCAGTAGAGAATCTGGGGCTTAAACAACATGTTTCAATATTACATGTGGCAACTCTGCCCTCTGTGATGTTCCATTCTGCTCAATACTAAATGTCACCAACAAATACTTCACAGTCTCTATCCCTGCTGATGCAAAAACAGTGTCCCAGAGGGATACAAAAGGGAATGGGTGGTAGGGACATCAAAACTCTTGAAAAACTCCCCAAAATTGAGAAAAAATAGAGGGTCAAAATTTTAGCACATACATATGTTGAAATCCACCAAGTTGTATATGATGTGTACAGTTTTTGTATATCAACTGTATCTCAATAAAGCTGTTAAAAATTAATTAAAAAGAAATAAGTACATCCAGCTTCTCAATGTCCCTTAGAAATTGTGTCCCTGTGGCACCAATACAGGGTGAATCCTGCCCTAGAGAGAGGGGGAGATAAGCCCACACACCAATATGCCCACAGTTCCTGCAGACAGGTCTGTTAGCTAGCTAAATAGGGAGCAAGCCCTGCACTTCCATGCATCTGAAGCTGTGGTAGAGGCTGACTGCCAGCCATGCCCACCAACAAGCCTGAGGAAGCCGCAGGTCTCTGAACAGCTTGAGGATCAAACCTGCCCAGCATATATGCACATAAGACGAAGTGGGCCACCGGGCGCCTGGGTGGCTCAGTTGTTAAGCATCTGCCTTCGGCTCAGGTCATGATCCTGGAGTCCCTGAATCGAGTCCCGCATCGGGCTCCCTGCTCTGCAGGGAGTCTGCTTCTCCCTCTCCCGCTCCCCCCTCTTGTGCTCTCTCTCTCTCTCTCACTCTCTTTCTCAAATAAATAAATAAAATCTTTAAAAAAAAAAAAAAAGACAAAGTGGGCCACCATATCCAGCTGCGATGAGGGCAACCGTGACTTAGTCACCATGGAAGGACATATGCAGCCCACACAGGGATACCCCTAGAGCACCTGGTTCTGGTGACCAGGGGGATTGCACTACAGGGCACCGCAGGGCACTCTTCTACACAAGACTATCACTACAAGACCAGGAGATGTAGCTGACTTACTACTACATAGAAACAAGCACAGATAATTAGACAAAATGAGGAGACAGAGAATAGGTCACAACTCAAAGAATAAAACAAAATCATAGTAAAAGAGCTAAGTAAAATGAAGGTAAGCAATATGCCTGGTAAATAATTACAATAATGTTCATAAAGATACCCTGGAATTGAGAGAGTGGATGAACTCAGTGACAACTTCAACAAAGAAACTGTAGGAATCAAATACCTGAAATAAAAATACACTAGAGGAAATCAACAGCAGATTAGAGAATGCAGAAGGACAGATGAGAATTCTGGATGAGGGTGTAAAGGAAAGCAACCCAGGTGAACAGCAAAAAGATAAAAGAATAGAAAATTAGAATAAGTTAAGGGAACTCTGTGAGATCATTAAGAATACCAACATTCACATTATAGGCACTTCAGAAGAGAGAGAGAAGGGGGCAGAAAACTTACTTGAACAAATAGCTGAAAAATTTCCTCATCTAGTGGAGGAAAATGACATCCAGGTCCAAGAGGCACAGAGAGCCCCTAACAAGATGCACCATGTGAGGGTCACTCCAAGATACATAATAATTAACATGGTAAAATGTAGTGATAAAGAGGATTTCAAAAGCAGCAAGAGAAAACAGTTATATGCAAGGGAAACCCCTCAAGGCTATCAGCTGATTTTTTAGCAGAAATTTTGCAGGGCAGAAGGGAGTGATGTGATATATAAAAAGTGCTGAAAGGAAAAACATACAAGTAAGAATACTCCATCCAAAGCTATCATTCAGAATAGAAGAAGAGTTTCCTAGACAAACAAAGGTTAAAGGAGTTCACCACCACTAAACCAACCATACAAGAAATGTTAAAGGAAATCCTTTCCATGGAAAGAAGAGACCATAAATACAAATAGAAATAAATTATGAAAAGTACAATTTTATAGGTAAAAGCAAACATATAGTAAAGGTAGTTGATTACTCATATATAAGGCCAGTATGGAGGTTAAAACACAATAATAGTAAAATCAATTTTATAAAAAAAAAACTGTCAAGGGATACACAAAAAGATATAAAATATGGCATCATATACAAAAAAAAAAAAAAAAACAAACAGGGAGGGGGAATAAGCATTTAGTGCTTTTAAAATACATTTAAATGTAAGTGACCAACAAATTAATATAGATTGTTATACACATGTTATATATGAATCAAATGATAACCACAAATCAAAAATCTATAATAAATACACAAAAAATAAAAAAAGGACCCCAAGCATAACACTGGAGAAAGCCATGAAACCACAAGAGAACAAGACAAGTAAGGAAAAGTGATGAATTGTAAAAAGAACCAGAAAACAATTAACAAAATGACAATAAGCACATACCTATCAATAATTACCTTAACTGTAAAGGCTCCAACCAAAAGACATAGGGTGACTGAATGGATTAAAAACAACAGAACAACAAAAAACAAGACCCATCTTTGCTGCCTACAAAAGACTCACTTCAGATGTAAAGTTACATGCAGACTGAAAGTGAAGGAATAGAAAAACCTATACTGTGCAAATTAAGTGAAAAACAAAATGACAAAACAACAAACTGGGGTAACCATACTTATATCCAACAAAATAAACTCAAAAGAAAGACTGTAGCAAGTGACAAAGAAAGATATACATAATAATAAAGTGGTCAATCCAATAAGAGGATGTGACAATTATAAGTATCTATGCATCCAACATAGGGGGATAGAAATGCATAAAGCAAATATTAACAGACATAAAGAGAGAAATTGGCAGTAATAATAGTGGTGGACTTTAACACCAGCTTATATCAATGGATAGATCATCCAGATGGAAAATCAATAAGGAAACAGTGTCTTTGAATGACACATTAGACCAGATGGACTTCACAGATATGTACAGAACACACCATCCACAAACAGCAGAATGCACATTATTTTTAGGTACACATAGAACATTTTCCAGAATATAGCACATATTAAGCCCCAAAGCAATTCTCAATGAATTTAGGAAAATTGAAAGCATATCAAGTATCTTTTCTGACCACAAGAATACAATATTAGAAATCCAATTACAAGAAAAAAAATCTGGAATAAACACAGACATATGGAGACTACACAGCATGCTACTAAACAGCAAATGGGTCAAAAAAGTAATTAGGCAGGAAATTAAAAAAAAAAAAAAAACATGGATACAGATGAAAATGAATATACACTGGTCCAAAGTCTTCGGGATGCAGCAAAAGCAGTTCTAAGAGGGAAGTTTAGAGCAATATAAGCCTACCTCGAGAAACAAGAAAAATCTCCAATAATGTAGTGTACACCTACAGGAGCTAGAAAATGAGGAACAAAAACAAGAAAGTCCAACCTGGTAGAAGGAAACGATAAAGATTAGAGTAGAAATAAATTAAATGCAGATAAAAAAATACAAAAAAAAATGGAAAAGATCAATGAAACCAAGAGGTGTTTCTTTGAAAAGATAAACAGAATTAATAAACCTATAGCCAAAGTCATCAAGAAAAAGGAGAGTGGACTCAAATAAAATCAGAAATGAAGGAGGAGAAATAACTAACACCAGAGAAATACAAGGGACTATAAGAGAGTATTATGAAAAAGTATACACCGACAAATTGGACAACCAAAATAAATGGATAAATTCCTAGAAATGTATAACCTTCCACAAATGGAAAGAAAACATAGAAAATTTGAACAGAACTATTGCTAGCAATTAAATTGAATCAATAATCCAAAAATTCCAGGACCAGATGGTCTCACAGGTGAATTCTACCCAAAATTTAAGAATAAGTTAATAGCTAGTTTTCTCAAACTATTCTAAAAAAAAAAAAAAAAATAGAAGGGGGAAAACCTTCTTAGTTCACTATGCAAGACCAGCATTACCCTGATAACAAAACCAGACACTACCAAAAATAATGCCAATAACTCTCATGATCATAGATGCAAAAATTCTCAACAAAATATTAGCAACCTAAATTCAACACCACATTGAAAAAATCATTAACCATTATTTATTCCAGCAATGCAAGGGTGGTTCAGTATTTGCAAATCAATTATTATGATAGTATAGCATTAACAAGAGGAAGGATAAAGATCATATGATTGTCTCAATAGTTGCAGAAAAGAACTTTTGACAAAACATCCATTCATGATAAAATCTCAACAAAGTACATTTAGAGGGAACATACCTCAACATAATAAAGGCCATATATGAAAAACCCATAGCAAACATCATACACAATGGTAAGAAACTGAAAGATTTTCCTCTAAGATCAGGAACAAGACAAAGATGTCCACTCTCATCACTTTTATTCAACATAAAAGAAGTACGGGGAATCCTAGTCATAGCAATCAGGTTAAGAATAAGAAAAGGCATCCAAAATGGTCAGGAAAAAGTAAAATGCTCACCATCACTAATCATCAGGGAAATCAAAACTACAATGGGATATTACCTTAATGTGTTTTGAATGGTTATTATGAACAGGAAATTATAAATATTGTCAAAGATGTAGACAAAAAGGAACCCTTTTTTCACTCTTAATGGGGATATAAATTGGTATAGTCACTATGGAAAACAGTAAGGCAGTTCCTCAAAAAATAAAAAAAGAATAGAAATATAGGTTCCAATAGTTTCACTAATGGGTATTTATCCAACGAAAACAAAAACACTAACTCAAATAGATATGTACCCCATGTTTTTTGCAGTACTATTTACAATAGCTAAGATATGGAAATAATTTAAGTGTCCATTGATAGATAAATGGATAAAGAAAATATGCTATATATATATCCACAACAGAATATTATTCAGCCATAAAAAAGAATGAGCTCTTGCCATTTTGACAGCATGGATGGACTTTGAAGATATCACACTGAGTGAAATAAGTCAGAACAACACCAATGCCATATGATTTCACTCATATATGGAATGTAAAGTAAAATAATCATAGACATGGAAATAGATTTGTGGTTGCTAGAGGTGGGGGGTGGGAGAAATTTCTGAGTGAAAGGGGCCAAAATGTACAAATTTCCAGTTATAAAATAAGTGTTGGAGATTTAATGGACAGCATCATGATGGCGGTAAAAAAAAAATATGATATTGTGTCTTTACAAGTTGCTAGAAGTACATTTAAAATTTCTCATCACAAAAAAATAAATTCTCTGTGTGGCGATAGATTAACTAGACTTATTTTGGTGATCTTTTTGCAACTTACATAAACATTGGATCATTATACTGTACATATGAAACTAATATATGTCAGTTATACCTCAAAAATATATGCATGGACACTGAGCTGATCAATGCCCCATAGAAATAAATAGTGTCCCTGATTGGCTTAGAGGACTTCCCTGCCCTGCCACCACAGTAATGTCTCTGTTTTAGGGTTACAACCCTAGCCGTGACAGGGTCTGATCCAGTCCTGCCCCTAAACACAATCATCTTAGGTTGAAGAAGTTGTGAAAAGTTTCAGGTATTAGATGTATGGAGCATACAGGGTCCCAGGCACTGTTCTGAGCAGTTCATATATGAATTCATTCAGTCCTTAAAAAAGCAAAAGCCTGAACTTGAAACTAAAATTATCCCCATTTTAAGACAAGAAAACTTTCTCGGAGAGTTTAGTCACTTGCTCTGTGTGACAACTAGAAGTAATAGTACTGGAATTCCAGCCTCAGAGGCCTATCTCCACAGCCTGTGTTGTTCACCACAGTGCTGTTGTATTCACATCATCCTTTCAAAGTATGATTTTCTTCAGTGTCCCAAATCCGACACATGTGCCGAGAGTATAGAAAAAATAAAGAGAACCAGTTGGTTAAAAAAAAAAAAAAAAAGAAACTTTTCATGGAATACTTGATGCTTATTGAATATTGTATCATGTAGTTTTCATAAATAATTAATTGTAATTGCAAAGCTAAGAGGTTATTTTTGCTTTCAGAGAAGACAATTGTGACTCCTACTACTTGGAATTACTAGGCAACGGGTCAGAACCTATATTTGAAAATAGTCTGGTGCAAGTCCAAGCTTAAGGTTTTACCCTTTTAAAAGAATAGGCTCGTCCGCCTTCAGCTCAGGTCATGATCCCAGGGTCCTGGTATTGAGTCCCCCATCCATCTTCCCTGTTCAACGGGGAGCCTGCTTCTCCCTTTCCCTCTACCCCTCTCCCTGCTTGTGCTCAAGCTCTCTCTCTCTCTGTCAAATAAATAAAATCTTTAATTTTTTTTAAAAAATAAGTAAAAAAATGGGCTCACAGGCTTAGATACTGACTGAACCTTTACTCAAGGAACGGAGAGCATTGGGAGGTTCACCAGAGTACATGTGCCTGGAAATATCATGTCCACATGGCTGCTAGCACTAAAAATTCCTTCCACATCTAAAAAGAGCTGTGCCTTTTCTGTATGAACGAGGAATGGGGACTGCCTCTGTTTCCTGCTGGGCTGGGATAGGAATGGAAACCCGGGCTAAGGTTCACAGGTGGAAAGGAGAACAGTGAGCCTATCTTGGATGGAAGAGAGTTGCCGTGGGGACAAAGACACTAGTAGGACACTCAGATGTGCCTCAAAAGGCTGTCTTCTCATATTCTTTATTCCTCACTTTCCCCAACTTCTCTCTCCCATGTCTCTGCCCTTCTCTGTTACATTCCTGCTCTACTGGGAACATAGAACCTTTCCATAGGGAGAAGACAGAAAACGGGGCCAAATAGAGCTTCCAGATCTATGGCTTATGTTCGCGGTGGGGATCCATGCTCCTTGCTCCCCTCAGAAGCATGTGTTCAGCATCATTTTCTTTTGCCGCATATATATGAGTATCTCTAACTTACTAGGCACTGAGGAAGGTGACAGACACACAAAAATGTATTATGATTTCAGGGTTGGAAATCTAAACATGCCAGTCCATAAGGGTTCTTGTGCCAACAAACCTACAAATTTCAAGAATCTTTTCAAGCATTTCAGAAATTCTGATATTTTCTGTACCATCTATTACAGTTTTTTTTTTTAATTCAATTCAAATGGTCTTGAATCTAAATAGCTTGGGATATATCTAAGAGACCCACTGAAGAAGTTAAGTTTTAATGTATATTTTCCACATCAAGAAGAGCTGCATCGATAGGTTTGTTAGGCATAGAGAAAACTTATGGATGTGGTGAATTATGCAGCCATGGCAGGCACATGGGGCTGGTTCAGGGCTACTGCTGGGGGCTTACTTCCTCCATCTGGCCAGAAGAATACTTCTCAAGGGTGCAGGGTATAAAATCTGAAAAGAGTTTTGTTTTTATTTCTTTTTGCTTGCTTAACATTCTAGGTTAAACCAGTGGAAGACAAGAGATAGCATCCCTTTCCTCAAAGACAGAGAAAGTAATGTCAGAGTTGCAACACTAATGGGGTCAGAAAATAGAGCATGGTTGTTGCCTGTATATTCTTCACAGACTAGCTAAATTGTGAGTTACTCTATTTCTGGAAGGAGAAGGGCAACATTTCAATGAAGCCGTGAAAGCCTTATGGAGCATTTTGTCCCTCTGACAAGCAAATACAATTATTACGTGGGAGAAAACACACCAGGTGATACAAAGAAAAACTTCCTATATTATGATCTACATAATGCATGCTCTGCCTGTTTTCCTGTTGGATGTTGGATGTCTTGGTGGGCCTTGATGCTCCTATAGTAGGCTTTTGGTCATATGGAATTTGCACAAATGTGAAATAAAATAGGTTCTATGAATGACAATGTGTTTTTAAAGATTTAATCGCTTGCAAGGAGTCTTCCAGCACATCAGTGAATACGTGCATCTCCCCATGATCGCCTCATGAAGCAAGTGTGCTGGAGCCAAGTAAGGAATAAATTTTCCAAATCTAGGGCAATTTCTAATTGTGACTTTAGAGACTTTAATTCATGTAAACTACCAAGAAAATCTGAAGAATAGCACTTGGCCATACCGTTTAGAAAAGTATTTGTAGACTTGAAGGATTTCATTATTGATAAAGCAAAACAAATTATCTTAAATATTTTACTTACATACTAATTTAGATATTAATGTATTGAATTGTTTGGTCACCTAAAATCAAGAGATTATGGTAAAAGCTCATGGAGAAATTGTTAAATTATCACTTATTATTCTTACCAGATGAACGTTAGTCTGTAATGATAACACTGTAATAAAATGAGAAAAATGTAAACCAAATATTTGTACATGGCATCAATTACAGAGTCCTTACACTCTCCTGTCAAATCCTCACAGGTAATGAAGTAGTAATATGACCCTTTAGTGCTGTTTGGATGATTCAGATCCTTCCCAGAATGTGTTAAAGTCTTATGAAACATATAAATTCTATTCTAATACTCACTTGACACATGAGGAAGAGAGAATTCAGAATCCAAGCAAAATGGAACATAAACAAATCCAAAAGCTACAAAGACTGTGAATTTATTGATTGCACAACATTTCTCACCCATGGGGAAAACTCTGCATCTTTGTTAGTATAACACAGCATTCTCTCTGCCTCTAACATAATACTCATCCTCTTGATTAAAGAAAAATAAACACTTCTCCAGGTAAATCACTGAAGAAAAATGATTCCATGTTATCGAGTCCCCTCAGCATTATAGTTCCAGTGTATTTTCCCAGATATTCATCTTTGACCAGATGAAAATGCCATTTCCAAAACTAGCCACGTACGTCTTTATTGGAAAGACTTCTTGAATTCTGAAAACACTAATAGATCTACTGTAGGAAGTAATTTCCACTAAAAATGTCAATAAAATGCTTTGCAATCTTAATTTTCTCTGGCACGATTTGTAATATAACATCTCTTTGTGGAAACCTCTTATTCAGAAATAAATAAGGAAAGTAAAAGCAAACTTCAAAACAAGGTAGCCATGAAACTTGTATGGATGTTTCTTATGTACTGTGTAAAGCACACAGTCCCTGGTCTTTCGCTACATAGATATCAGGGTTGGTGAGGAACTGGGCTTTTAGCAGGTCCTCCTAGAAATACCACTAAATAAATAAAGCACAATCATGAGAAGCAGAGACCTTATTCTTTAGTCCTTAAATGGTAATGCTTTATTACTTCTTCAGTCATCACTAAAAAACACATGGTTTTATTTACAAAAATAACACATTTTTCCTGACACATAAAAGGAAAAGCAATGTTACTCAATGTAAATCTTTTTAAAGGTTTGCATGGTTCTGTTGTCTCCATATCATTTTTTTGGAGTTCTCGGACAAGGGAGTGGACACACAAACATTCCTTTCTAGACCTAACTGGAGCTGCGGTCCACGGTCAGCCAGGACTGTCCCTCTGATCTGCACACCCAGTTGATGCTACTGGATCTTGTCCACATATCTCTTCACTCTGTGTTCGCTGAAGGAACAACAATCCTAAATCAGACTATTTAGCACCTGTGGTGTTCTTCTCTTCATAAAGACCTTCCACTCTAGATCTGGTCGTTGTTAGATCCTTCCGTTATAAAAGCACCACACGTGTTCAGCTGAGAAGAACGCTGTTCTGGTAGTGTGGCTGCCCGTGGTGAGGTTTCCACGTTCAGCCTGTGGTCGCATGGACTGGTCACAGTTACTGCATGGTCACCCAGCAGACACGGAGTCAAGCTGTAGCTTCGTCCCTCATTTGCGGTGCCACGTGGGGTGAGAGTATTTGTGCCCTACCTGTCTCCCTGTTTGTAACGTCAAGGTCATTGATGACACCAACGTCAGTAGTAATAGGTTACCTACATAGAGAAGTGCAAGGATCATGATTTCATACCACAGAGAACAAAAAACAAACAAAATCCATGAGAGAGAGAGACAGGAGCGTTGGTGGAGTTGCATCCTCATGCAAGTGAGAGTGAATGGAATTTAACCCAAAAGTGAAGGGATGGACGTAAAAGAGGAGCGTGGGTGCTGAGCTGCAGGGACAGCTGGGGACGCCAGTGGAAGGGTGCAGATAATGGTAGGTGCTGTGCCAGGAGCCTGCAAATAAATACTCTTCGGATTGATCGGAAGGCTCAGGGCACTCCAAGTGGCTGACATCTGGATTACACCCGCATGTGCAATTATTTAGATCCTGAAGGCGTTGAGTGTCCTTTTACACCTTACGTGTGCTGATGAAACAGAAACGATCTCCCTTACTCAGTACGTGTAAGGCTGTAAAACCTTTGAAATCAGCATTTGCTTTTACGTATCTATTTTTCCCCCCAGGACATTTTGCTTAGTATTTTAAACACTGTGCAGATTTAATAATCATTTAATAAATGAACACACGAATACATGAGTGGCAAAAGAGCCATGTCAGTGTCTTTCATCCAGTGATGCCAATTCAATGTGTTTTTGAGAGGATGGTTGGTATTCATCTAGTAATATATTCAGTAATATCTTCATGTCCTGTCCTCTATGGTTAAAAATATCTCACTAATCTCATTGCCCAACTTAATATAAATATCTCAATTTTAAATTGTGCTTTAGAGTATTTGCGGTTTATATTTTTAAATTTAGAGAGCACTGTTCTTTATTTTTTAACACTGTTCTATTTTAAAATGTAAAATAAATTCTATAATATTTTAAGTGCATTAAATATACTAATGAAAAAAGAAAAAAGGTTTAAATGTAATAAAACAATGAATTGTTTCATTTACAAATAGTAAAGCTATATGTATTATATATATATGTGTGTATATATATATGTGTGTGTGTATATATATATATATAGTGTGTATGTGTGTGTGTGTATAATATAGTTTTCTTCCTAGACAATATGCAGTCATTTTGATGGCAAAATAAAAGTCATATGCATATAACAATAGCTTATTGTATATATCAGACTAAAACATAATTTTCAAGTAAATTCTGTATAGAACTTCTGTTTTGAAATGAAATTAAATAGAATTTTAAAATGTCAGTTTAAGGAATCAAGTTCTATGTGTCATTTTACTCCTGGAAGAATTTCTAAACTCCCTCCAGCCTTAATTTTCTCCTTCTTAGAAGTTTGTTGAATTTAAAAGGTATTTAGTCAAACAGAATTACTTGAACATTAACAGAATATACAAAGAACCTTCATGCTTTGCATAAATTATTTTCATTAATAGCACGGCATGAGGTGCTTGCTTGAATAACTTTTTTGTCAACAGTAAAAAGAACCTGCTTTCAGAAAAGAGGTTGTGCATAAAATTTACAGAAGAGGGTGACAACTAATTTTCATCTTAACAAGTAAACATTAAAGTCATTTTTTAAAAAAGACTATATAAATCAGAGTAATTTACTAAATTATACTTTTTGCTAATACTCCCTCTTTGAGACTTAGAGCTCACATACTAACATTTCTAAAGCAAACTGGTGACTTTAGGGAAAATTCCACAGTCACTAACAATAAACCCTACCATGACTTATTTGACTATTTGCACAAGTTAATTTATATGCATTTGCTTTAATTTCAATATATTATTTAGAGTCGGTTCTCTGTTTCTGACTCGGGCCTTGTTAGTCAGTGGAAAGAGAAGAAAATGCTTGTTTGTTTTAATTCAGTCTTTGCTCATGGTGCTCCAGCTGGAATGGAGAGAAATGAGCACCCCCCCCCCCGAAATGAAGTCCTCTAGATTAATTCCAGCATCCATTTAAATTCCAAATATAACTTCTGAGTTATTTGGAAGGAAAATACTAAATTTATCTATTAAGGTGGAGATTTCACTATATTTTTATTTTAAAACTGACCATAATTATTTAAAAAACCACACACACATAGAAGTATTAGAAATCAGTTTTAATGTACTTGTAAAATATCCTGAATCTCTCACAAAAGACGCATGTACTTAACAATTACTTGTTGAGAACCTGTTAAGATCACACATTGATCGTATGTATTTCTTCACTAGTAGTATTTCTATTTTTAAAACAAGTATGATTATGCATTATCCATACTTTTACTTAATCATATATATGTATATATATATATATATATATGTGTGTGTGTGTGTGTATATATATATAGGCTTTCACTTTGTTTTCAACACGAGATTAGTGCTCAGTCATTTCAGACCCTCTAAGACATTATATATATATATATATATATTTATATATATATATTTATTCTTATGTTAATCCCCATACATTACATCATTAGTTCTAGATGAAGTGTTCCATGATTCATTGTTTGTGCATAACACCCAGTGCTCCATGCAGAATGTGCCCTCCTCAATACCCACCACCAGGCTAACCCATCCTCCCACCCCCTCCCCTCTAGAACCCTCAGTTTGTTTTTCAGAGTCCATTGTCTCTCATGGTTCATCTACCCCTCCGATTTCCCCCCCTTGATTCTTCCCCTCCTACTACCTTCTTCTTTTTTTTTTCTTAACATATATTGCATTATTTGTTTCAGAGGTACAGATCTGAGATTCAACAGCCTCTAAGACATTATTTTCTCATTTACTGAGATTATAATTTCTACCATACTAGGGTATAAAATTAAGTGAAATGAAATACATAAATCTTGTTTTTAATAAATATATTTTATATTTCATCTTGTTTTATATTTGATTTATGTTGCTTTATTATATGTTTGAGTACCCATATATAAGAGTCCCCAGCAAAACCTCATGAGGAGCGAGAGGAAGGAGGGGAGTTTAGGGCTGCTCGATGGAACATAAATGGGGTAGGCTTTAGAGTTAGCTGTGGATTTACTCTCCTGAACTCATTGCTAAGATCTAAGCATCTGTCTCCTTACTGCTAAAATTACGATAATGTTCTTTGATAGTGAAAGCAGATTATGTTTTTAAAGGTTTTTGTACACAAGCTTTATATCCATATATGGTGACATAGAAGTGGTTTTTAAGATGTCACTGGAAAAACCGGTAGGATGTTCCTGGCAGAATTCTGTTTGATTAGAAGATATAACAAAGTAAGATTGAGAAGTTGCAGTTGGCTACACACCTGTAAGAATGGTCAAAATCTAGAATGCGGGCAACACCAAGTGCTGGTAAGAACGGAGAGTAGTGACAAGAACTGTCATTCACTGCTGGTGGGAATGTAAACTGGTACAGCTACTTTGGAAGATAGTTTGGTGGTTTCTCACAAAACTAAGCACGCTCTTCCCACATGATCCAGAAATTGTGTTTCCTGGTGTTTACCCCAAGGATTTAAAAACTTACGTCCAAACAAAAACCTGAATCCAGATGTTTATAGCAGCTTTATTCATAATTGCCAAAACTTGGAAGCAACCAAGATGTCCTTGAGTAGATGAATACATAAACTATGGTCCATCCAGACAGCGGAATATTATTCAACTCTGATATGAAATGGGCTATCAAACCATAAAAAGGCATGGGGGGAAACTTTTTTTTTTTTCTTAAGATTTTATGTATTTATTTGATATAGAGGGAGAGCACAAGCAGGGGGAGCGGCAGGCAGAGGGAGAGGGAGGGACAGACTCTCCACTGAGCAGGGAGCTCAATGTGGGACTGGATCCCAGGACCCTGGGATCATGACCTGAGCTGAAGGCAGACGCTTAATGACTGAGCCACCCAGGCGCCCAAGGAAGGAAACTTAAGTGCATATAACTAATGAAAGAAGTCAATCTGGAAAGGCTGCCTTTTGTATGATTCCAACTATATGACACTCTGAAACAGGCAACACTATGGGGACGGTAAGACCAATGGCTGCCAGAGCTGGGTGAAGGGAGGGACTAATAGGCAAAGCATAGAGACTTTAAGGGTGGTAAAAATACTCTATTATAATGGTGGATACATGTCGTTATACATGTGCCCAAACTTACAAAATGTAAAATAGGAATAAAGAACTCTCACGTAAACTAAGGACTTTAGGTGATAGTGGTGTGTCAATGTAGGTTCATCAATTGTAACAAATGCATCACTATAAGGAGGACTGTCAAACAGTGGAGGAGGCTGTGGGCATGTGGGGCAGGTGGTTGATGGGAAATCTCTGTATCTTCCTATCAATTTTGATGTGAACCTAAAACTTCTCTAAAATTTTTTAAACAAATTTTTGCACTTTGGCTGAATTGTAGAGCCCAGAAAAATAGGTCATGGAATAGAGAGCTTTTAATTCCAGACCTTAGAGTTAATCTTTATTATTTTTGTAAGAAATAAGAGCTAGTAAAGTTGTTTAAGAAGGAACTTAGGGAAAAATAAAATCGTAATTTGAAGAATGGATTCAATTTTAGACAGAAAGAAATACTGACTAGAGAATTATCATAGAATAAAAAAAAATGAAGGTCTATATGTAATGAGAAGGGGCTAGCAATGCACCATTTATTGAAGATTCACCAAGGTACTTTGCCTACATTATCTCAGTGAAAAATGATGGCAAAAGAGAGGAGGTCTGAGACCAGACAGTACAAAATATGCCAGATTCCCAACTCATTGGCTAAATGATTTCCCTCCCATATTTAATCAGTATTGTACAGTTACAAACAAATGCAGGGCAGCTACAATGATGAGTAATGAAGAAAAGAGAAAGAAAAACCTATCTTCATCATTCACTTTCTCAAAATTATAAACATCCAAGTATTGCAACTTTGGGACAATTTTGATTCTTTTTCCCCCCATTTCTGTTATTGGTGTCCTAGAGAAATAGAAGAGTACTTCCAAGGGGGAAATAATGGCTTTGGTTATTTTCAGGTTTATTTTATTGATGTCTATCCTGTAAACACTGGCTTGCAGTTTTTGGCATGTAGTTCTCATATTCATTATTTTTTCAATTAGCCTACAAGGTCCCTGAGGGCACAGACCATGTGTTGTGTTTCTTGGTATCTACGACCACAGTCTATACGGTGTTTCGCAGGCTGTGCATGTACACACACACACACACACACACACACCCCGACAGGTCTGTGAATGGGTCTAAAGAAATAACGTAACTCCTACTTGAATCTAGTCTATACACATTTAAGTGGTATCATGTTACATGCAAAATTTTTGATGTGTCAACTTTTCAATTTGAATTAAATGCCGGTGAACTGAATTAAGAGATTGGCGGTGTGATAGAAAGTTATCCAGAGATAAGGCAAGTCCTTCATTTAATTCTAAAGAGTTGAGGATAAGCCTGACACTACAGAGTCATATAGTGAACTGAGGAAATTTTCTCGAAGGCAGTTTTAGACCGTGTAATCAAGGCATCGAAGTCAGACACGAGTAAGTCATTACAAAAGGGCAACAAAGCTACAATTTTCATAGAAGAATATTTAACACTCTTATGTTCCCCTGTTCAACTTTGAACTGGAGTCTCTATATTGCTTTGGGCTTTTCTCCTTCAGATCTTTTCCTATTCTGACCCAGGTCCAGGAGCTGTTTCCGTCCTGCACTCCTCTTGTTGTCTTTGTTCGTCTACTTCTACGGGACTAGAGGTGGCTGTGCCCCTTCTCCAGTTCGACCCTGAACCTGTAAAAACGACATCATAGCTTCACTGTTCTCGAGTTGGGCTCTTATTCAACCTGCCATTATTTGATGGGGTCAGCTTCCTCATGGCAGCTTTACCCGCTTAAGGAAGGGACATAAGGACAGTTGTTGAGACAGATGTGCTGCTGACCTGAGCAGAGAATTAACAAGGGAGACAGAAATAAATGGTGTGTGTGAGCTCAGCAAATGTCAGCGCCTGGTCTCTGTGTTTGGACTCTGATGGTTTCCACTAACATGCCTTCCTTTCACGTGTGCTCCTCACCTGTTCTTTCTCTCTCTGCTTCTAGCCTACTGGTGTTCTTTGTGAATAGATAAAGGGTTACATTCCAAAGGGAGATGAACATGGGAGGCTGAGTAAAAGGTGAACCCAACAAAGACTAGGAAGGAAGAATGGCATTTAGCATGAGATATTACTTCTTACATGAATATTATCTGTTTAGGCATATATCCTTATAGGGATGGGAAACAACTTATCATGAAAGCATTCTGGTTTTTCTTTAAGATTTTATTTATTTGTCAGAAAGAGAGACAATGAGCAGGGGGAGGGGCAGGGGGAGAGGGAGAAGCAGACTCCCTGCTGAGCAAGGAGCCTGATGTGGGACCTGACCCCAGGATCCTGAGATCATGACCTAAGCAGAAGGAAGACACTTAACCGACTGAACCACTCAGGCATCCCAGCATTCTGTTTCCTTGACTAAGAATTTACCAGAAGGTTCTTCTGTAATTTATTTTATGTACCAGTTGTAGGAGTATAAGTGTTGCCTGGATAGAGGCTGTAATTCCCTGGATGCTGGAAGAGGCCAATCCCAGCCCCCAATCAGTGTGGAAACCAAACAATTCTCAAAATCTCCTTCCTTCACCTATTGGCATGTGGACACACCCATTAGCCAGAAGAATGCTTTTTTTCTATAGGAATCTTTTTAGTTGAATGAATACACACAACATAATTAACCAACATACTGCTAAAGCCATTTTTCAGACTGTAAAAATATTTTAACAATTATAGAGGAAATAGGTCAGAACATTTGCTAAGGAAGATGTCTTTCCCTTCACAGAACACAAAATAATGTTTTACTACCTTAACTGCTACCTTCTGTGTGTACAAACTCAGAAAAATAAGTGCTCAGTGTTAGTCATTGTGCTTGCTCTAATTACAAGATCTATGATCTAATGGGTCCCTAGCATTTATACAGCCTCAAAAACCAACAGGGGGAACAAAGGGGAGAGGGTTTGGAATTATGGGGAAAAAGAAACAAAATGGCACTGATCCAATATGTGCCAATATTTGGCCCTTAATTATATTCGATCACACAAAAGTAATTTCTTTCAGACAAGATTCATATAATTCATATTCTAAGCAATTTGCATTATAAAATATATTATATTGCATAATTTTTTAAGATTTTATTTTTTTTTAAGTAATCACTACACTCAACATGGGGATTGAACTCATGACCCAAGATCAAGAGCTGCATGTTCCACTGACTGGGCCAGACAGGTGCCCCTTGCATAACGTTTTATTTCAAAATTTTCAGGGCCTGAAACCTCTCATTCTCCTTTATTGAAAACCAAGTGTAGAAATGCCATATTAAAAAATAATAATAATTGCACAGCAAAGGAACCCAAATGAAAGTCACCTGTAGAATGGTAAGAACTATTTACAAACCACAGCTGCAATGTGGGGTTCATAGCCAAAACATACAATATACGCAACTCAATGGCAAAACGATAATAACCCGATTAAGAAATGGGCAAAGGTCCTGAACAGACATTTTTCCCAAGAAGACATCCAAATGGCCAAGAGGTACATGAAAAGTACTCAATATCTCTAATCATCAGGGAAATGCAAACTGAAATCTCAATGAGATATCACCTCACACCTGTTAGGATGTCAGTTATCAAAAAAACAAGAAAAAACAAATGCTGGCAAGGATGTGAGGAAAAGTAACCTTCATGCATGGTCAGTGGGAATGCAAACTGGTAGTCACTATGGGAAACAGTATGGAGGTTCCTCAAGAAAAGAAAAATATAACTATCATATGATCCAGTAATTCCATTTCTGAGTATATATCCAAAGGAAACAAACCATTATCTTGAAGAGCTATCTGAACTCAGATGTCCACTGTGGCATTATTCACAACAGCCAAGGTATGGAAACAACCTAAGTGTCCACCAATGGATGAATGGATAAAGCATAGAATACAATATTCTATGTGTAGATCTAGATATATATAGATATCCAGAATATTATACAGATATGTATTCTGAATAGAATATTATTCAGTCACGGATAAGGAGGGGATACTGCCATTGATGACAACACAGATAACCTGGGGTGCATCATATAAGTAAAGTAAGCCAGACAGAGGAAGATACACATGAAATGTATCACTTTTATGTAGGATCAAAAAAAAATTAAGTCAAATTCATAAAAACAGAGTAATATAGTGCTTGTCAGGGGCATGGGGGCAGGTGAACTAGGGAGAAGTTTGCAAAAAGGGTACAAGGTTTTAGTTACAAGATGGATAAGGTTTGACAATCTAATGTGTAACAAGCTGACTTTGGTTGATAACAGTGAAATGGTACAATTGAAATATGCTAGGAGTGTGGGAAATTAGTCATTTTTATGCAAAATAAATAAGCAAGATGAATTGTGTTAATGGTGCAAATCCTTTCATTATATATATATATATGTCGATGTGTGTGTGTTTTTTTAAGTAGGCTAACGTGGGTCTTTAACTCATGACCCTGAGATCTAGAGTCGCATGCTCCACTGACTGAGCCAGCCAGGTGCCTCCTACAATGTTATTAATTATACTTTTATAGGGCTGAAAAAATAATAATAAAGATTAAAATAGAGCAGATCTGGCAGAGCATGTTGAGATTAGAAGGAAAGCCCATCTTCCCAGGGCCACATTTCCTCACCTTGTCTCCTGCTGCCACTGCCCAGAATGCACAGAATGTGAAAATCACTCACGTTTAAGGTACAGCTCACTCCATCTCCTTCATACAATAAGACTGGTGCTCATGGTAACTGGTAGTGTGGAAGACTCTAGCCTGTCAACTAGTGTTTGGTTTAATCTTGTTAAAGTTATTCAATCTGGGGAAATCTCTATAAACTGGGGATGGTAATAGGATCCGTCTTGTTGCCATGTTGTAGAGGTTAAGTAAAATGGTACCCTGAAGGCGCCTGGGTGGCTCAGTTGGTTAAGCGACTGCCTTCGGCTCAGGTCATGATCCTGGAGTCCCGGGATCGAGTCCCGCATCGGGCTCCCTGCTCGGCGGGGAGTCTGCTTCTCCCTATGACCCTCCTCCCTCTCATGCTCTCTGTCTCTCATTCTCTCTCTCGCAAATAAATAAAAAATTAAAAAAAAAAAAGATGGTACCCTGAACATATGTAGCACCTACAAAAGAAAAAAAGAACACTTATACTATGCATGTAGTAACTACTGGTACTTTCCACCCAGTTCATGGAAGTACTCAGTGACTGAGAATTGGATATAATTCCCTACTTATTGGGGATATATATGTGTACATATGTGAATATTTATATAAGTGTATATATACACACAAATATATATACACAAATATATAATATATACATATATGCACATAATGGTATATTTATATATGTAATTTATTTGAATATACATTAACTGTGTGTGCATGTGTGTGTGTGGTCACAAGACAATTATTTTTCTATCAGTAAAATGGTAGCGTTTTTCACAGAAAAATTCCTGGGGAACTTAAAAAATCTGTGTCTTTCTACCTAAAATCATGTTTAATATAACTGTATACTCTGCTGAACATATACTCACTTGGCAATGACTCACCAAACAGAAGACAACAATGTAAAAGCAGACACCGCCTTTCTTGCTTCCAAATGTATTTTGCTACCTGGGTCCACAAATTCTCTGCCCATCCTCTTTCGATTTTACTGGGCTTTGGATCCCATGGCAAGGGTGTAGCATATGGAAACAAAAATAAGCAAAAGTTCTTTGATTTGTGAAAAGCCATCAAAATAGTAAACATGACAGTGACCGAGCAATGGAAAAACAAATCCTAACTTTCTATGAATTGGTCCATTCCCATCTAGAAAGAAAAAGGTTAGAACTGCCTTCAAAGCGTTCATGGTGATCTTGTATCTCTCTGCCAAGTAGCGGTGATGGAGAAGAAAGGCCTTTTTTTCTTGTGATAAATCTGGAAAAGCAGCACAGAAGAAGACAAACTCAAGAAGGGTGCACAGAAGCCCAGAGCAGGGGCATGCAAACAAGTGGGGCCATGGGACAGTGGCCTCAGCTCTGCTCCCCGGGGAGCACACCTGCGGATCCTGCCTGTCACTGGTCTCCAAGTTTCCCATCATAATAGAGCTGTGATGTGAATGAGCTACCTCTATTGCAATTAGGAAATAAATCATAACAAAACCATGTGTGTAGGGTCAATGCGGACTAAGAAAGGCACCACTGCTGACGAATCAAGCAAAACTCTGAAATCCCAATTTAATACCAAATCGTCACTGCTGGGAGGGGTAAGCTCCAGGAAGAAGCTAATCAGAAGCATGGAGTTGGGGTGATAGCAAGAAACTCTGTCCCTGAATATTTTTTCCAAAATGTGTACCCCTTAATGCTTTAGACCTCCTATTTTAGAGAATATGGATTAGGTGAAGTACTACCCTCCTGCTCAGGTTCTCTTCCAAAATATAAACACTACAAGGAAAAAGGAATATGCATAGGCAAATAATTTCTCAGAAGCTTTCTCTGGGCTGGGATGGGAGTCTCAGGGAAGCTTGGTGTTATTCCACCAGGTGGAAGGAATAAGGGAGAAGCTCCCAAATGGAGACACACATGCACATCAGCTGAGGATAAATGTGGAGACAAGACATTCAGTTTAAATAGCTGTTAATAAGTGGACCACCTCAAGCCCTCGGTGGCTCAACAACAGCACTCTGTCCACGTACCCAGTGGTTTCGCAACCCTGAGCTCCTCAAGGGTCTCCCAACACACAACCCAGAGGCTGGGGGCAACAGAGGGCTCATGCTGCCAATCCTAGTTCAGGGGGGGCAAAAAGAGAGGGACCAGAAAGTTACGGACAGCCCCACAACCTTGTACGCTCCCTGCTGGGAGAACACACAGCTCGCTACACTTACTCATTCACTGTTATCCTTTAAAGAATTGACTTAGAGTTGCCACACTACCATAAACCTGAGTTGACATGTTCTGAAATTAAATACATGTTTGCATGAGAGGTTTTGAGCTGTTGCAATATGCTCTGAAATAATGATGTTTTGGGGACATCTGGTTGTCAAATAAGAAACCCGTCCAGCTGTGGGTTTTCACTTCCCAAACAAATGCATGCCCAGAAGCACCTCCTCTTCCAATCAGTCAAGATGATCAGCAAGGTAAAATAGGTCCCAAATCTGTGAAGTGTTCTTCATAAACATAGAGGCACTAAGCTTATGACAAAGTACCTGAACCAGCAGAGGACTTCACAAGCGCCCACTGGTAACCAGGCTGGGACCCCCAAGCCATGAGTGATGAAGCACGTTCTGGACTTCATGGGCACAGGGATGGGGTCGTGAGAAATACCCATCTCCATGCTGACTCAAAGAGCAACCACAAGAAATTTCATCATTGCTGATATGAAGGACTCCAGAAGTACACTGAGGGACCCCAAAGCCAGATTCCAGCATTTTGCTATTGACATGGTGTTATGAGCACAAGAGTTATGAGCAAGGGAGGTAGAGAAATGACCCCCTCGGGGTCATCTTCAAGGACGTGCTGGAAACAGTGCCGTCGCATAATCCTCTATCAGCTCTGGTCTCTCAGTTGGCAGTGGGAACTTCTAAGGAAACACCCATTTGTATGTCCGCGTCCACGCCGGGCAAGTCCAGGGGGTCCTGGGGAAACTGTGGAAGCTAGCTAGTCCTCCAAACGTCTGTGAAATCTCGACATGTTAAATCCTCTATTTACGCTGCCTTCTGGCACAATGAAGAGACACAGCACTGAGTATCCTGTTCACGTTTAGAGTCGCTTGAGTCTGTAGAGTGCTCATGCCTCTGCCTGTGTTTTCATCTCTCAAGCCGTCATTTATATTCCCCTCACCTCTGCCCGGGCTCTCATGAGTTCCCACCGGCTGCAGCTGCCGTTTCAGATGGGTTCTGTTTCCAGTAACATTCTGAAAATACAAATGATTACTGTGCCCATTAATTTTCCATAAGATCTGTTTCAAGCATTTTTTTTGTTTGTTTTTGTTTTTGCCCTCTTCCTATGCTTTGGGATTTGACTCGTCAAATTGCAAGTTTAGAACTTCAGATAACCTATTTAGTAAATCAGAATTCTAATCTTATGGTTGAATTTTAAATAGGAGACAAACTCCATGAAAATTAAAAAAAAAATAGAATGCCACAATTTTTGTAGGATACAGATTTTTTTTTTCATTCTTGGAATACTTTTAGTTCTATTGGCTGATGTGAGCCTTAAGTCAATCCTATTCCATTTAAAAAATAAGAAAACAGAGACCCAGAGAAGTGAGGAGGAATTAATACCAGGCTCTCACTTTTGACATCAGTTCTCTTGGCTCAATGAATAAACTGCTGTATTTTTGTAAATTCCATAAGGGGTATCATCAAAGGGGAGAGTTGAATTAAACACTGAACTATTTTCTTTGATTGGCATATGAATTATTAGAAACTTTCAGTTTGCCTGTGTACCTGCTGCCTAAATTCACAGAGATGAGAATTTTTATCATTTTCTGGAAAGGAAAAAAAAAAAGAATGTTTTGAATCATATTGACCTTATTTCTTTTATTATTTTTTTTATGTTCTGTTTTTTTTGTTTTGTTTTGTTTTTTGAAAGCATTGGTTACATAAGTTCTTACCACAACCCAAGTTTAAAATTCCAATTTTCCAATAACATCATTTTTCTTCTAAAATTTTACTCTTTGCTAAGGCCTTTTTTTTTTTTTTTTAAGACTTTATTTATTTGAGAGAGACCCAGAGCATGAGCAGGGGGAGGGACAGAGGGAGAAGCAGACTCCCTGCTGAGCAGGGAGCCTGACCTGGGGCTTGATTCCAGGACTCTGGGATCAGACCAGGGCAGACACTTAACCAACTGAACCCCCCCAGGCATCTCTGCTAAGGCTCCTTTCTACATACAGAAAGCACACTGGCAAGTTGTGTGATTAACGGATATTTAATGCTACCATAGGTCTTTGTAACCCCTTTTATCTTGGCTCTTTCTGTTCTTTCCCTCCTGGAATGAGTTTTTGTCTCTGCCATTCTGTAGAAACGTGTTCTCCAAGTGAGTAAGTGTGAGCACACATTGCCCACAGGGGCTCTCCAACAGTATTCGTATTTACAAAATGACGTTTATTAATGTATTACTAAGTCATTTATAGAAGGAATTTCACACTTGATAGTAAAAACAGCAACTGATTATAACCAGTATTAGCATGGATATAGCCAGCAGTTCTTTTTAAATACTTCTTGTGGGAGTAAACGAACAGTGCCAATTGAAACCATAAAAAAAAGTGCATATTCAGTGTCCTAGCCAGTTTTAGGAATGTCATGAAAAAAATCTGGATATTTACACATACACATTGGCATTCATCTCACCATTATATAAAATAGCAAAGAAAAAAAAAATCCCACCAAAACATAAAGTAGGAAAACTAGCGATATGACCAAAATAGGGAATTAGTGGAAAAATAAATAAAAATAAAATAAAAATTACAAGGCTTAAGTAGAAAACTCAGGTTAATCTTACTTACTGTATGCTTAATTTTTTATTTTTCTCTTAAAACTCGCTTTCCAAGCAGATCATGGAAAAGCATTGTTTGAAGACAAATATTTTATAGCAAGTCTACTTCTTGCAAGCATGTTTTCTTGGCAGATGGGAATCAATGGAAATAAAATTTGAAAAAGTCCTTAATACTTCACCTGAAAACTAGTTTGAATGCAGGATTCTGCCTCCAGCCATACCCCACACAAAGCTCCCTTGGGCCTGGTGGGGGTGCACTGGGGGCTGAGCCTTTATCCTGCACCCTGCTTAGAAATGTTCCCACCTGCACAGAGGGATTTGCATTCCCTTCAAATGGCCACAACCTGCTTGGGGCTAGTTAGACTATTTTCCAAAGAATGTTTAACTTTTATATATTTACCTCCTTTTGTGACCTGTCATGCCCTGCTAATGAAGCATATGCATAATATAAATATTCTTTGAAAATATATTGTAATACTCCTGAGGTTATCTTTTAAAAATAGCACACAACTCAACAAATCATTCCTGTGTAAGTAGAAATGCACTTCTGAAAACCACAAAACTCTTTGTCATTCTAGAATTTAGAAAAAAAAAAAAGTAATAATGGAAAGGAAAAATTCTATCACTGTAGTATTTGATTTTTTTTTAATTTAGTTTCTTAAATATATCACAATATCATTGGTATTAGAAACAAAAGTTTAATAGGAAGCATTTTATCATTTTTCCAAAGTCAGTGAATATTTTGGTTGTGTATTTATTTAAATCATCCAATTCAGCATGATTTGAGAATTAGTAGCTTGTTCCCAGAAATCCGCTGTGGTCTTATATGTATTTTATATATAGTTTTATATTTTTGTGTGTGTGTATTCACTGTAACACACACACACACACACACACATGCACTACACATATTTTGCTCTCTTAAAGCCCAAGGTCTTTTTTTTTTTTAAAGATTTATATATTTGAGAGATAGCAAGAGAGAGAGATAGCAAGAGAGAGAGCATGAGTGAGGAGGAGAGGGAGAAGCAGGCTCCCCGCTGAGCAGGGAGCCCGATGTGGGGCTCGATCCCAGGACCCTGGGATCATGACCTGAGCCAAACGCAGACACTTAATGGACCGAGCCACCCAGGTGTCCTGGTCCCAAGTCTTTTACAAAAACATTTAAATTAAAAGTATCTAGTTATAGAGCACCTGGATGTATGTATAGATCTATATACTGGGAAAATAAAGTATGTATTTTATTTTCGCTTGAACCAGATTGCCAAAATAGTATGTGCAAATAATAGTACATAGCTAGCTATTAAACTATGGTAAAACTGCAAAAATGTTTGGACAATAAAAACGGAAATATTGTATAGTACGTATTTTGTCCTCTCAAAATATTTAAACGTTTATGTTCACAACTCACAACAATCATACATTCCTCTCCATAATAATAACCCTTGCTCATAATAAACACTCATTATTTGGTGAAAAAACATTCAACTGCTTAAAAAACAGGGAATGTCTTTAAATGGGTTGGTGATTCTGTCTTTCACAAACAGCTATTTATAGACATATGCAATAAGACAATTAACATGTATTACCAGATTTACAATGAAATCAGCCCCATATCATGTTAACTGAAATAGTTTGGAAAGATATCAGACTGATTAGCCATTGCAATGAAATTCTCTTGTTTAGATAGAACAGATCCCAACCAGTGTCTGTTAAGAAACCAGGATTTCCTCTACTTAAAGGGTTAATGCTGGACTTATTTGCAATGTTTAAAATGAGTTACATATTTAAAATCTCATTTGGCAAATATAGAGCTTTTCAGGGAAGTTTATTTCATAACCCTAAAAAAAAAAAAAACTTGCTTTAATGATTTGAAAAGTACTATTCATGCTTATGTGCCGTACACATGATTGGCACATTGCCAAAGTATGTCCCAATTAAACATGTAAATTTACAAAAGATTAGCCATTCATGTGAATTACAAAACTGCTCAGAGTCACATTTGATTAATATAAGTCAACTTAACTAATAGGAGATAACCAAACTCAGAATAACAAGAGGTCAAAAAATCATTAATTCATTGCATAGTTTCCTTGCTTCTGAAGAGAGTATTTTCAAATCCCAATGAGGGGTGTGCACACTTTGCTCACAACAGTCTTGCTACACATGGCAAGTCCTGGATTTGAGGAAAGGTGATCATCTACTCACTTGACAAGCCAGTATCTTACTGAACATTCTAGGCCATTTTTTTTATTTGTAGGATGATCCCTATCTCATAAGTTTCACAAAAGTTAAATACTATATATATAGTATACTTTATAAAATGACTATGGTAATTAAAAATAGGGATGTATGGGCAGAAGGCAGGTGAAATTAACCAACCGACAAATTAATTACAAATAATAGTATTTCTGATAAAGCTGTCTTATGGCCTCTACATTCAAATTCTATCCAACACTTTTACTTTCTTCCCTGAAACACTGGGCATTATCTACATGCCTTTCTGGTGGGAGCCATGCAGGGATGCTCTGCAACTAGCCACTGGATCTGGAGTAATCACTCTCTTTTAACTCCTTTATGTTTGGTAATCACTCAGCTTCTAGTTACAATGTTGTTTCTCCTATCTAGATACTTCACGTCTGCCATCCATCGCATTGCTATCTATTAATACTGTCGTATAGAAATAGCTATATGAGAGAAAAGGTTATTCCAAATTTATTTTTTCAATTTTTTATGCAGTACAATTTTGAGTCAGTTTTAGATGTTTGTGTGCATCCACTGGAAAAAAGAGGCTCTGTGCTTTTTTAGGGATATAAGCTAAATGGACATTTATTTTTAACCATTAGAGGGAACCCATTCACACCCCCTTTAAAAATTCAATTTAAAACATGCTAATAAATCGTACTGGGAGGACTGTCATGGCATAAAGTGGGATGGAGACTCTTCACCCGCAGCTCCCTACCGCAGTGTCTCTTCCCACCTTGGGAGAATGGTCAGCCCTTTATCACAGAGACTGCACACCTCACATGACTTATAAAAAGGGTTTCTGTGAATAAAGCCCTGTGACTTCACAGTAATACTTAACAGTACTGATTGAGGAGATGTCCAGATGCTGGGCTTAAATGCATGGTTGGCACCAACTTCATTATATACAAAGTAAAGAAAAAGGGGAAAATCATGGCAGAGTAGCCCAAAGTATTCCCTATCTTACTTTTTAAAAATGCTTATATAATTTTGGGGCGCCTGGGTGGCTCAGTCGTTAAGCGTCTGCCTTCAGCTCGGGTCATGATCCCAGAGCCCTGGGATCGAGCCCCGCATCGGGCTCCCTGCTCAGTGGGGAGCCTGCTTCTCCCTCTCCCTCTGCCCACCCCCTCCTCATGTTCTCTCTCTCTCTCAAATAAATAAATAAAAATCTTTAAAAAATAAAATAAAATAAAAAGTGTAATTTTTTAACATGTAATTTCTAGTTGCTGTTGTTCTTTGTTATTTAAATAACAATATAGTATTTTCATTAGTTGCGATATGAGTGAATGTACCAGCTGCACAAACTACTTGTAGGACGTTTTATCGATCATTAAAATTAAAAATTTCAGAATGAAAGTGAGAGATTTATTTAATATGTACTGATAGGAATCTGTAATTCACCTGCTACATGTTTTTTTGTCTGAGACTACTAAGAATGTAATAGAGAAAACTCATTAACTAGAGTAGAAATATTACAGCAATGATGCATAATCTAAGATTTTAAATAAGAAATGATTTGTGCTTATTTTTTAATCATTTATATACTGGTTTCATGAATACTTTAAATATACATATATATTTAAATTATTAAAAGCTTATCATCTTAGGTTACTTTTACCTGTCAGAGTAAACTCATAAATTTTTCTCATATGGTCAATGCTTCTTTAATTACTAAACCAGGAAGGTAAATATTACAATGCTGGTGAAGACACTGAGTTATTTTCAAGTTGCGTATTATTCGTTAGTGTGAAACACCTCAGGGAAAGTTTTTTTTTTTTTTCCCCTTTTGTTTATTGCTGCATCTGTCTCCAGGGTCTAGAAGAGTTACTAACACGTAACAGTCAATAAATATTTGTGGAATGAGGTCAAAATTTATTTTTGCAAGCTCTTGTCGATCTTCTCAATCTTACCAATTAAGATCAAGGAAAACAGGGCGCCTGGGTGGCTCAGTTGGTTAAGCGACTGCCTTCGGCTCAGGTCATGATCCTGGGGTCCCTGGATCGAGTCCCACATCGGGCTCCTGGCTCAGCGGGGAGCCTGCTTCTCCCTCTGACCCTGCCCCTCTCATGCTGTTTCTCTCTCCCTCCCTCTCTAATAAATAAATAACATCTTAAAAAAAAAAAGATCAAGGAAAACAAAGCCAGATCTGCATTAGTAATAATTACATCGTTACAGTGTCTGTTTACTACTCCCCTGACCAGCTCCGTTCAACATGGCCAAGACTTCCTTGAGCATTTACTGTCCCAAGATTTTCTATCAGCTTATTTAATCTCCACAAGAATGCTATGGCATGATCCCTATTATTAGTGTTGTTTAACAGATGGTACAAGTGAACTCCAAAGGCTCAGGAACCTTGCTCAAGTCTGCCTGCCCCATAAGTGGCCTTTGTGACATACTCCCCTAAACCACACTCACTTCCCCAGAGTCCTCTAGGACTCGAACTGTGGATCTGACGTGCGGGAGGCACCTCTGTTAGCAGCCCACTTCAAAGGCTCAGGAAAAACCTTCTGTGGCAGAAGAAGGGTATGAAGGCTTCAACGTGGCCGTAGGCACTGGTTCTAAGACATCCAAATCTCTAACCTACATACAGGTAGATTTTCTTTTCTTTTCTCTCTCTCTTTTTTTTTTTTAAGATTTCATTGATTTATTAGAGAAGAGCATGCACGTGAGAGAGCATGAGTGAGCAGGGGGAGGAGGAGCAGTGGGAGAGGGAGAAGCAGACACCCCGCTGAGCAGGGAGCCCAATGCGGGACTCCATCCCAGGACCTTGGGATCATGACCCAAGTCGAAGATTTTCTATACCTTACATGTTTGCATTGGATATTTTTTATCATTATTAATAACACGACAATATTTTCACCCATAAGTTGTTTTTTAATGTTTTGGGCTAATTTCCTAAGATAATTTTGAGGACTAAGATTTAGGGCAAGATGGGAAATTACTTTCTTTTTTTTTTTAAGATTTTATTTATTTATTTGAGACAGAGAGCATGAGAGACAGAGAGCATGAGAGGGAGGAGGGTCAGAGGGAGAAGCAGACTCCCTGCCGAGCAGGGAGCCCGATGAGGGACTCGATCCTGGGACTCCAGGATCATGACCTGAGCCGAAGGCAGTCGCTTAACCTACTGAGCCACCCAGGCGCCCCGGGAAATTACTTTCAAAATAGAAAAATTTAACTCCTAAAATAGAGGAGGTTATAATTTATCATGTATTTTTGAGCCTTCAGTAGTTTTATATAAAATATCTAATTAAGCAGATATTTTATCTAACTTTTGTTTTCATCTGTTTTTATTGAAATGTGTTAATAAGTGAAGTTATTATATTATATATTCTGAAGTCATATAAACATATAAATGTATATAAACTTAAGTTTATAATGTATAATTTAATCTATAACTTAAGTATATATATTTTTATAGAAGTTTATATTTGTAACAAACTTATATACGCAATATATACTATGGACAGATATACTTAAGGATTTACATTCTATTTTGTGTTGTGTATTTAAACCCTTGGACACTTGCTCAATAGTATCTTCGTGGATTTTATTTCTCATACTTTACATGAGTGTATTTTGGTCGAGTGCAAAGCCTTGGGCCATTCAGTGTGGTGGGACTGAATACTGAAAGTCAGAGTCCCATCCTTGTGAACCCTCAAATGTAGGGAGAACTCAGACCCCAGAAATTGCTGGGAGTGCAGGTTAGGCTTGCCGGCCAATCCATGCCCGGTTCAGGTGGGCTCCGTTATGTCTCCATTTTATAGCCACAGAAGGTGCAGGTGAGGGGCACTCAGTGAAGTGACGCATGCTGACGTGTTTCACTGCAACCCATGTGAACCCCACAGTGGGTTCACTGCCTAGAAGTGATGCTCTGGACTACCCAGGCAACAACTGAGGTATTTATCTCTGATCATCACAATTTAACCATTTACTTTCATTTCCAGTGTAGAGGGAGACAGGCAGGTGACCTTTGTAGATTCAGTGCTTTTCCTTTTTATCCTCAGCTTTACTGAGGTATATTTGACCTTTCCAGTGAGTTTTACACTTTCATCTCTTTTCCTGCTACTAATTAGCATCGCTCATCTTGAGGAACCCCCTTTTACATTTCTTGGAAGACCAGTGAGCCCCTTCAGCTCTTGTCTGTCTAGAATGGACTAATGGCTTTCAAGGATTGATGGGACTCATCTGAACGGGTCTCCTTTGAGTTTTCCCTGCTCCCTTTTTGTCTCCCCAAACTTCCTGCTCTCCCCACTACCTGGAAACTGTCTGGACAGATCACTACTCTCCTCTCACCCTGCTTCATTCATGACTCCTATCATAATTGGTAGGTATTTGCTTTTTTATATGTTTATAGATTGTAAAGTCCATGAAGGCAAGGACATTGAGCTCAACCTCGGAAAAGTAGGTAAAATTAAAATGGAACTCATTAATAAATGAACTTTGTCTAAGTAGATGATCTCCTTAGAGAGAAAGAGAAATAAAGTTAATTTCAGCTACATTAAATACCTTGCCTAAGTCATTGAATTGGGATTTGTCTGACTTCAAAGCCCTTATTCTTTTCACCATGACAAGAAAACTTTCAACTTTTACACTATTGTTAAAAAATACTTTTAGAATCTAGTTTTATGTTTTGCCCAGGTATTAGTAGGAAAAAGAATAATTGCCAAATACATGGATTTTGTTTCCAGTTATATAATATTAAAGCTCCATTAATTGATTGTTTGGCCTCAATTACACAGTTTATACACTTTGTGTTGATTTTATAGCAAATAATAAAGCTCCTGAAAAATGGAATGTGGCCCTACAAGAAACCAGGGCAAATACTTTTTAAAACTGTATCCTTCCAAGGACACAGAAAAAAGAAACACATTTTAATCTCCAAATTGTTTAAACAGGAGATCATCTTCATCACAACATTTATTTCTCAAGGGAGAGGAGAGCAACCGATAGTAACTATTGATATCACGACTATCCATACATACAATGAACACTTCTTGATTCTCTATATGAGTAATTCCTGCCACAACTGGATTGAAACAGAACTCTTTAATACAGACGAATGCTCTGCAAAGTTAGAGTGAGGCCATTCACACTTCTTGCTATTTTAGTTAATAGCAGGGTGATTATAGTATCAGTCGGCCATATTTTACACATGTCCCAGTCTAATCATAAGTGATTCAGTCTCAATATATGTCTAAGGGTTAGAGTGTGAGTGTCTGTGCATGCTTACAGGAAGCAGGTTTAGGGAGGGTTACAATCCTTTTTCCCTCCATTATTTACCCCCCTGGATTTTTATTTCATTCTTTTCATCCTAATTTCTACTTTACAAAAGCCTGAAATCAAATTTTGATGACTAAAATGAGCCCAATCTCTCAAACTGCAATGTCGTCTAAATTCATCTGGGGTTACAATCAGTTAATAGTCACTACCTTTCTTAGGATACGTTATCACATTTCACATTCTACCGACCATAGTAAGTAATTCCCATAAGATGATCCGATTAGACTACGGTTTCCCTGAAGACAAATTGTGTCTCATTTCTCTCTGGATATCCTGCTGGACCAAGCACAGCAATCTAAAATAGAATATGCAAAATAAATCTTGTGAGGAAGGGAACATATAAAGGTGTGTGTGTGTCTTCTTCTCTGAAGTGTTTTGAATGACTTCGACTTGACTTAAAATTACTTTGAGAGAAACTCATAGGTAATTTGATATTGAATTCCACACTCTCCTGTTCAGAACATTAAATATTTTTATTCCTCTGGGACCTAGGCATCTAGTCCTAGGTTAAATTTCATTTTCAAATAGCACTAAAAAAACAAACAAAAAAACAAAAAAAATAACAAAAAAAAACTTTGCCACTCTTCAGAGAAATTTGGAAACTTCTCTTTTCTGCTAATGAGAGTGTGGTAAATTGCCAACTTTTTTTTTTTTTTTTTTGCTGTAGATGCCTGGAAATTAAAAATTAAATATTAATCTCTGTCTCTGCCATTCTATTAATCTCCATTTATAGTTAATTAATTCACTCCTCCTGGCTTTCATTTTATATTTCATTATATTATTCTGTGTGTGTTTTGTTCAAACAAGTCACTAGAAGGAATCTGTAAACACAGGTTATGAATATATTTAATAAAAGAATGGTAACTGATCTCTGGATACACTGCACTCCCATGACGGCAAAGAGAGCTCATGTGGACATCTGAATCCTACTTGTTCATCTTTTATTATAGCTTCCCCCAAAGACAGGGAGGGTACCAGAACAAATGCTAAACTAGGCAGCTGTAAATTTGAATTTTTATACCAACCAGCTCCATCATCAAAGAACCGTTTACGGAGAAGCTCACGGGGAAGGTGACATGAGTAGCCAGCTCTGCCGTGAAGGAAAGCGTCCTCTCTGGTGAAGGAACTGTTGGTCAGGGAGAGCTTCCGCCGCCCCATAAACTCACATTCCCCAAGATGCCAACTGTTTACACGTTTCTCTCTTTACTCCAGTCTTTGTTTTCTAAGCACATATAATTTTTACCTCTCATTTATAAAATATTCATCATTCATAGATTTATTCACCTCATATTCTTTCTAGTCACACTCTTGGAACCTACCTACCAATAAAGGCATTATTGCAAGAAACCCATGAATGTGTTTGTAAATTTAAATATTTCAATACACTCTCGAGTGCAGCATGCAACACACACATGCAAATTTGGCAAAGGGTTTGAAAAATAGAGATCCTCCTAGGGACTAATGAATAGATTTAGTCATATTTGTGGGGAAGTAATTTGAATGAAAAGTCGTCTGCAACACTCACCCTCTTTGCTGTGGTACTGAAATTACTCTTGCCCAGCTGGCCTCTAATTATCACTAATTGAACACTCTGATATTGTTGTAAAAGATGTATCCCAAGTATATTACATGAGTGCATTGCAGTGCTAATGCTTTTAGGGGAAAGCAGCTCCTCGTTTTGGAGGCATCCATTATTTACTGAGGTCTGGTCTGCTCTCGGTACCTTCTCAGTGCTGTCATTAGCTTTAATGAAAGGAACACAATATGGGAGCCGCGAGTAGATGGGGAATTAATGTCATAACATGCATGCGATTGCTAGCCACAGGTTCCACTGTTTTTAAACTGGCTCCTGGAAGCTTGCTCTTTACGATGATTAGGAAATGAGAAGGAGACAAAAAAATAGTGTGTAACACCTGGGCCCCAAGAAATCTCTGGCAGATGTGCACAGCAGTCTCTGAACAACACAGTGGGTGGTTCAACTTAACCCATTTCAATATGGTGCCTTTCCTGCTATCTTCTTCTTCTTGGGAAGAATGAAGCAGGAGAAATCGGAGGGGTAGATGAACCATGAGAGACGATGGACTCTGAAAAACAAACTGAGGGTTCTAGAGGCGAGGGGGGTGGGAGGATGGGTTAGCCTGGTGGTGGGTATTGAGGAGGGCACGTTCTGCATGGAGCACTGCGTGTTATGCACAAACAATGAATCATGGAACGCTACATCAAAAACTAATGATGTAATATATGGTGATTAACATAACATAATTTAAAAAAAAAGTTAAAAAAAATATGGTGCCTTTGTCCCTCTTCAAATTTCAGAATTCTGGCCAGCTTTTAACACACACTCAGACACACGCACGACAAAATCTCAACAATTTATAAGATGTTTTCGGCCAGCAACTTTCAGACATCTTCTTCCCTGGGAGCAGACGGAAATGTGTTCTATGGGTCTGTATATCACATCAGAGGTGCCGGCCATGTATTATTTTATTTTGGCTGCTACAAAAAGATGCAATGGAAATATTGATATAATTTTAAGGAGGCATCAGCATGGCGGTAAACGTTAGTGGAAAAGTGAGAAGGAAAGGTGGTTACCCAATTTGTATTTAAATCACAGGGTAGGGTGTGTCTTATGGACTGAATGTGTGCTCCCCAATTCACATGTGGAAGCCTTAATGCTTCAAAGTGATGCTATTAGGTGGTGGAGCCTTTGGGAGGTGACAGAGGTCATGAGGGTGGGGCCATCCTCATGGGATTAGTGTCCTATCTATAAGTAGAAGAGATGAAGCTTCTCAGCACCCTTCTCCCCAACCTGGACACGGGGAGAAAAGAGAGTCCTCTGCAAGCCAGGAGGAGGGATCTAGCAGGAACCTTATTGACCCACACACTGATCTTGAACTTCCAGGCTCCAGAAGTATGAGAAATAAATTTCTGTTTTAAGCCTCCTTGTTTATGGTACTTTGTCATAGCTGCCTGAGCCCACTAAGACCCTGTAGAAAACTATCTAAATGTTAAGGGCTGTTTGTATTACTGGATGCTCGCGTAAACCTGGCAAACACAAAGGCACACTCCAAAAAGACCATTTGCCTCTAAGAATGTACCTATATCCTCAGCCAGAGTCAAAACAGCAAAACGGGGGAGAACGCTTCCCAGGTATTTTATACTGTGTGTTATCGTAGGAATACCTCAACTGCTTTTCACCCACAGTCTCATCAAAATCACATCTTTCATTCCCAACTGGTTACTTTTCTCCATTATCTCCTTTCTACATTTTCTTAAATATAAAATTGGTTTCATCGTCCTATAGTGTTCTCCAGTTCATAAAGCAATTTCTAACATAGGATTTAACGTCAACCTGTTTAAGGACCGTAGGAGTTCTGCATATTATCAAGTGTTGGCATATGTGGGAACAGAAACATCAGGGGGAACAGTGAGTACTCCATGCACCCGAGCACATTTTAATGCTATCTTAGGTCCTAACCTATGTGCACCGGGAAGAGGGCTGCAGCGTGTTCCTGAACTTTAGATTTATGTCGGGTTTTATATGTGATGCATTCCCAGCAGCATAACACAGTCTCCCATTTTCTGGTCAGAGAAACTCTAGCATCTTAGACTGCAGCTAAAGCATCTGTGGCCCAACTTTCCATCTATTGGCCCTGCTTCTCTCTGCTTGGGTGTGGCTTTGCCATTTGGTATTGTGGGTTCTCCTATGCCTTTTCTGTCCAATACTCTGATTGCAACAGTATCCTCCATCAGCTCATTCCCTTTGTTAGTTACTCCCCAGGATACCTTCCTTCTGCTCAGTTAATGCTAACTTTGTCCAGTCTTTCCCCCCTCCAAAGAAAAATTCACTGGTTTCTGCTTATTTTTTTTTTCCAAATTTGGATAATTTGGTAGCTTCTACTCTCCCTAGATTTCCCCCCCAAGGACTGTGTGACAAGGCATGATGGCCTGGCAAGCTCCCAGTCCCGTCCAGTGCAGGCAGGCTTCTCACAAGGACTGGGGCCCTGAGCTCCTGACCCCAGGGCCTCACAGCCGACCTCCCACAGCTGTGCTGGCCCCTAGCTGGCCTCTCCACAATCCTTTCAAGTTGTCATGGGTCGGTAGTCTTTTCACGCTGAAACTCCCACAACTGCTCCAAAGCATCTCTGCCTTCCCCCCCTTTTATTGGGGTTTCCAATAAAAGAGCACATCCTGCCCCTCACCTGGGTCCACACAACCACCTACACCCATAGCCCTTACTGTCAAACTGCTGTGTGTAAACCCTCACCGTGCCACGGTCACACGAGCCCATGTGGATTCTTAACCCCCATCACCCACGATTTGTGTGACACAATTCGCTGAAATGTCAAGAGACCATCAGACGGAAACCCGTGAACACTCTGCCCCATGTGCAGGGACTCCAAGAATATAGAATCCACAGAGTGTCCCCAGTGGAGAAAACGCAACCTTCTTTACCCAAATCTTTCAAAACAACTTTCCACAACAGAGGACTACAATTTTACATTTTGATTTTGATAAATTAGACAAGGAATGTCCCCCTCAAATTGCCTTTCAGGGGTTCCATGCCACAATGTCTTTGATTTGAAGAGTCCCCTAAATAGGGACTATTTGTGCATTCATGAAGTCATACACTCAGCAGACATGCAGCAAAGAACCTCTGAGCCCGCACACGCGCACTTGGCAAAAACAAAAAGAGCAGGAGTTGTCCGAGCCTCGCTCTTCAGTGGGTCAGCGAGTTGCTGTGCACTCACTAGAAGAATCCTTTGGTTTTATCTGCCAGGCTTCCTTGAATATAAAGGTAGTGCACATGCTCAAGTATAAAAGTTAGCCACAATCTGTGTTGAAGTCCAAATGCTCAGATTTCAATTCTGGATCTGCTTTTATGGGCTGGTTGATGTGTTGTGATTTATCTAATCTCTCCGTGTCTTAGTGCCCTCATCTGCAAAATAGGGATCGAAACTTCACATGCACCAAGGGTGGTGGGTAGAATTAAATGTGCTAAGATATGGGAAGCCCTTACAACAGTGCTTGGTACCCAGAATCAATGCACAGATCTTCACTCTTTTTATTACTACTGCTATTATTAAATACACGTAATGAGCAGAGTACTGATTCACCAAAAATTATTTGTACATCATTAGATCTGGTATGTCCATTGAGAAGTGCACATGTCCTTAAGAAGTACCATTTTTAAAAAGGGCTACATTAAGGACAGCAAGGTGCTCTCCAGGAAGGTCAGAGCCCAGGATGCAACACTGGGATGTTTCTGAAGTTGCAAAGACAGAGAGAAGGTAATGCACACCCAGCGGGAACTGAGTGAGGGAGAAGCTGAGGATAGCAGAACAGAGAGAGAGGAAGGGGAAGACACTGGAAGATCAGAGGCAACAATGTTAGTAACTACCATCATTTAGCTCTCCCAGGGCCAAGTCCAGAGTTAGGCTACTAGCATCCTTTCAAAACGTGATCCACACGGTGAAACACTACCCCCACATCAGGGGCAAGCTTAACTTCAAATGCCAGATTGATGTTCTCACTAAAATTTCACACATGCACCCAGTGGACTGAGCCAAATTCTGATCTCCTGCCAAAGAGAAAATGTAGACTACGGTTAAGTTGTTTTCCAATGTAGAAGGTCCAATTTCAGAGCAGTTACTACCTTTGGTGATAAGATGATACAGTTAGATAAAGAGATACTTTAATATAGGTTTCTATAATGGAATATGGCATTAAACAATGACTAGGTCACTTTGAATCCCAGCACTTATAAGTATGATATTTTGATTTTCAACTAGGTACATTAAGAAAAAAATAGCCAATATTTTGATTTTTCAGTTAACATGAGAAAAGATATAGAGTTTGATTTGAACAAACTGTTCATCTTTTCTAAAAAATCATAGCATTTTCTTGGTCCAGGGCTCAGTGGGGTAGTGCACATGCTCAAGTATAAAACGTACCTGTATGCATGTGACAGAGAATGGACGGAATGGAAGGACTCGACGGGCAAGGGAGAAAGGGAAGCAGGGAGGAATCCTGAAAGGAAGAGAGAGCCTGACTGTTTAGAAAATTATATTCTCTCTCTCTCTCAGCTTGTAGTTTAATTCAGAGAATGCTGATAAAAACAACACAAATTAGAATTTGGTGATGATGGGGGAGAGGTGGAATATCCAGATACAGAAATACTAACTGACCCCATAGGGTTGTTCTGACCAGTTTTTTAGGACTATATCCATGTTCTCAGCTTTCAAAACAAAGCAGCTTTTATGGTACTCAGGTGTGACCTGTATGAGAAATTACACCATAGATCCTGTGCTGCTCCAACCTTCGGGATGTGGCGTGATGGATGCAAATGAAGCCTTCTTGTCCCTTCTCACAGCTGGGGCAAATTAGAAGGTACCAAAGAAGCACTGATGTGTTATAAATTAAAGTCCCATTTTATGCTTTAGGATATTCCCTCATCATCAACAAGGCACATTTGCTGAGAATAAATGGTTTTTTAAGCAGGCATATCTGTTTCCATTCTTAGGATTACATATTATACTGTTTTTTTCTTTTTTTATTAGAAAGCAAATAGATGCATAACTACCTTCTTTTTGGGTCTAACACACAAACACACACATGTACTCACACACACTTTTGAATGGAATCACTGCTTATACACTGTCCATTAGCAATATGTCAACAGTCGAAGAAAATGTGCACATAATTCTACTTATTTGCTTGCTCTTCTTTTGAACATTAATAGTTTCCTTGTGTTGAATAGTGGCCACCTTCTAGAAGCTGTAGGGAAACAAATTTGCCATCCCAAAATGCATGTCTTTGGCATGTGGATTATTTTAGGGTGATTATTTTTTAAAGATTTTATTTATTTATTTGAAAGAGAGAGAGAGAGAGCACGAGCCGGGGGGTGGGGGTGTGGGAGGGAGAAGCAGACAACCCACTGAGCAGGGAGCCCGACCTGGGGCTCAATCCCAGGACCCTGATATTATGACTGAGCTGAAGGCAGATGCTTAACCAACTGAGCCACCCAGGTGCCCCTAAATCCTCTCTGTGTCCCTCTGTTTCTGTGTGGCCCAGCAAACATCTGTTTAACAAATGAACTCTTTCCATCCCTCCTGTGAATTGCATTTTTACCTTTGAAGTCCCAGACCCTTAACCCTTACCCTTAGTCCAGAATGAAATCTATATCTCATTATGCCTGTTTTTGGAAACTCTTATATTTATGTGGATTCATCATACATACGTAATTAAATTTGAGTTTCTCCTATTAATCTGTTTCATGTCAATTTATTTTTAAGACCAGCCAGAAGGGTAGAGAAAAATTCCTCCCCAACAAAGTTCTTCATAAAACTAATCTATACACTCATAAAATCTGCACAAGGTAGATATTAGCATTCTTACCACAAACACTTTTCGAATGCTGAGAGTTTTCCCTGGGTCTGTCTGGCAACTAAATATTTTTTCTTTTCCAATTTTTCATGCTTTCCTGCTTTGAACATTTCAAATCCCTCTGCATTAACTGGATGATATATATATTTTTTTTCTTTTTACTAACTCTAGCCTAAAAGTTTCCCTTGTTCTTACTCCAGGTTAATGCAGACTTTCACCCTGGCTGTTTTTTGAGGTTCTGATTCTTCTCCTGCTTCCTTATACGGAGAGGCCACACTGAAATCTAGGATTGCACTGCTGGGAGCTATAAGCTGAAATGAACAGTCCCTCAGCTGATTTGGGACCCACTGCCTTAGAAGATCTTCCAAGAACATTTCCATTTTAAACCAGGCAGTGCTCTGTGTTGACAGGAGGATGAGGGGCGAGGAGAGGAAGGACAGCCAAGTCTTCCATAACTGCCCCCGCTTTAGCTATGAGCATCAAACTTTCTACATGTGTCACCCACATGTTCTAAAAAGTTCCGTTCCCTCAAACCCGTCCAGAGTGCTGATTAAAATGGACATTCTTGGACACACCCAGACATCCCCAGTCAAACTTCACAGCCATGAGTCCTGGACATCTGGGCTGTTAACAAGTTCCTAGTGTAAGCTGAAAGTTGAAATAGCTCTGCACACCCATTTCAAAGTCCAGGATCTGACTTTACTGACTCCCAATAGCACCACCTCTTTCCTTTGTCTTTCTGATTCTGTAACCACACAGTCTGATACATTCTATGTGTCCTAGTCACAGGCATTTGTAACTGTTTATTATCTTTCCTTTCTTCTTTTCCAATCCATTCAACATACCAAAATCATCTTCATTTTCCTGAAGCACTATTTTCCTTCTACCAGCACATTTTAGAAACACAAAGTATATTTTCTTGACCAAAAAATAGAGCTTGCCATCAAAAAATGAAGTTATTTGGTTTTGTTCCATCAAAAACAATGGGTTGCTTTCTTTCATACCATCTGAATATTTCTTGTGCTTCCCCACATCTGTACTTTTCATGTTATAAATCCCATGCCTAAAATACCCACACACATTTTATATCCAGACCCTTTCTACTCTCAGGGTTAATGTCAATACCAATTTTTCTGTGACATATTCTTTGATGACCTCACTAGGGAATTGTTTCTCTCTCAAGCTCTGACAACTTCTCGTTACCTCTATTGCTGATTTGTCATTTTTCATACACAGCATGATGATCACTAATTGATACAGTTTATCAGGCACCTCTGTACTAGGTACAGTGATAGATCCTGACCTGTATTTTAACCTTCGCCCAGGAAGATGAGTATCATTAACCTCATTTTATAGTCAGGAAACAAAAACTGGGAGTCTGAATAACCAGCCCAAATCACCCAACTCCAAGGGAAAGGGCACAATGGTTAACCTATTGCCTCTCTTCATCCAAGTCCAGCTCCCTTTTGACGAGAAGAGCTCAGCTGTTAAGGATTACTAGAGAAGCCTTTCTAGACAGAAGAAATGGACTGAAGTGAAGGGAAATGGTATGCTGAATCGAGTCACTCTCAGCTTAAGTGCAAAATGCAAGGTAAATGCCTACAGAGCTAAGGTCAGGCCAGTGTCTGCACCACATCAAGAGGCACAGCCTAATTCAGACCCACAATCCCAGATGGTAACCTACACCCCTCCAAAAAGAAAGGCTTCATGGTTAAATACATTTGGTGAATGCAATGGCCTCTACCTGATCTCCAAGTCACAACAGCCAGTAAGATATCAAAAGGAGAAATCTAAGAAACCGTTATCTAGAGGAGATAGCCATACACCCCACATTCACTGCACCATATTCACAACAGCCAAGACAAGTTAAGTGTGTATCAACAGAGGAGTGGATTAAAAAAAAAAAAATGTGGTTTATGTGTACAATGGAGTATTACTCAGCCTTAAAAAAGAAGGAAATCCTGCCATTTACACCAATAGAGATGGCCCCTGAGGGCATCATGCTAAGTAATATGTCAGGCAGAGAAAGACAAACACTCTATGGTTTCATTTATATGTGAAATCTAAACAAAACAAAACAAAAGGTTGGACTCCTAAAGGCAGAGATAGAATGGTAGGTTCTGGGGGTTGGGGGGAATAGGGAGAAGTTGGTCAAAGGATATAAAATTTCTGTGATAAGATGAGTAAGTTCTGAGGATGTAGTGTACAACAAAGTATATTCCACAGTTGAAATTTCATAAGTTATGACCCTGGTTCTCTTATTGTCAACTGTGCATCATCCACACACTCTGGTCCACAGAATGTCAGCGTCTATCACCAGGGAGCTTGATACAAATCAAGAATCTCACCTACCCCAAATCCACTGAATCACAATCTACATTTTGAGAGGATTCCAGGAGATTCCTGCACACATTGAAATTTGAGAAGCACTAGACTAGCACCTATCACAATCTCTGGCACATGCTATGCATTCAAACAGTATTTGCTAAATAGATGCATCTGCACTTTAGTATAAATTCTATGGTCCCCACATTTTGTTTTTTACTAAGTTGTATACCATTAACAATATCTGATCTGGACACATATAGCAGTTGGATTTCCAAGAAACTGAACGGTGTATATACTGATATCCCTGAATATTAAAAATGATTTGCTACGGTCAAATACAATGCTCAAATCAAACAAGGGTCAACATTTTGGTTCTAACTTTTCTTTGAAAGCAATATTATTACTGCGGCTTTTATTATCACAGAGGTTTGTAGCAAAGATAAGACATAGGTTTTAAAAGTTCATCACAGAGGAAAGAGTGATTTTCTAATTTAAAATATTTGAAACTTATTTAATGAAAATAGTCTTTTAAGTGAAAAACAAGTTAGAAACTAAACTGTGTTTTAAAAAACAACAACAAGATTTTCATTTCAAAAGATTGTTGCTGTGTTCTAAGGTAGAAATCAGAACTTTTGATGAGGGGACTGTTTCTTACAACAATAAACATGCAGCAAGTTACAAAACTCCCTGTCTGTTGTAGGCATTGTCCTGAGGGCTTTACAAACATTCCCTCATTTGCTCCATTTAACAAGCCTCTGAGAAGGCCTCTCGTGATCATTTCCATCTTGCAGACAGGGATCTGGGACTTGCAGAGAGCAAATCTGCTCTAGGTCATCAAGCTCACAAAGTTGTGAAATCAAGACTGGAGCCCAAATCTGATTTACACTGAGATCTGAATCCACAGTCTTGACTTAGTGACTTCTTGTCCTGCCTGCTTATAGAAAGAAAAGGAGGAAATATAGAGCACATTGTCCCCCCATGGCCCCAGCTTCACAGTAAGGCAGAACCAGCTCTGAGAGCAGACAGAAGACCTCGCTTCTCTCCTAAACAACTGATTGTGCACTTAGGGCAGGCACTTGATATTTTAGGATGCAGCTTTCCTTTGCACACAATAAAATGATTGCATTAGATTTCTCATGTTCCAGCTACGCTACAATTTACAATGTATGAAAATCAAAACCTCCAAGATGTTTATCTTTATTAAGAATTGATAGGATATGGGGCAGCTGGGTGGCTCAGTCGTTGGGCATCTGCCTTCGGCTCAGGTCATGATCTCAGGGTCCTGGGATCAAGCCCCGCATCGGGCTCCCAGCTCTGTGGCAAGTCTGCTTCTCCCTCTCCCTCTCCCCCTGCTTGTGTTCCCTCTCCCCCTGTCTCTCTGTCAAATAAATAAATAAAATCTTAAAAAAAAAAGAATTGATACTATAATTCCCTAAAGGGTTTCAAATCAGAACAACTTGGGTGCTTTTATTTATTAAAGTCAAAAGATGGGAAATGTTAACATTTCCAGCAACTGATCATTGAAAGGGCTTATCAGGCTTGCATGGCAGGTACCGGTAGGATGAATCCTAAGCAATAAAAGGTCACATTTGTTGGAGAAGTACTGGATTGCACAAAATTACCTTATTCTCCTAACCAGTCCTCCATGAAATTATACAGACTCTATTTTAAGAAGAGAAAAATTAGATATTCAGGGTTTTGAGAGAAACTTTAAACGGAGATATCAAAATGTATAATTGGAACACCATGAGGTACAAATTGACTGAGTTGGGCTAGTAAATGAAAGTCTGCAAGGATTATTGGAGAATAAGCGAAACAGAATGAGCACAATGGCCCCTAAGAAAGGCAGTGTGCTTTTAAAAGGCAAATTTATTTAAAAATGTTAATTTAATTCTGCTGCTTTGGTTTCCTAGACAAAAGACCACATACAGAAAGACAGACCAGTGACTACAAAAAACATGTACGTTGTATTTTGCAAAATGAATGCAAATCTCTAAAGGGGAAAAGTTTTCCCATTGCCTTCGACATAATAGGAAGTGTATTTAAAAAAAAAATGAGGTCAAGCAGTTGGGATTTCCCATGATGAGAGCCATATTACAACAAAGTCGCAGGTTCTGCAATTTGGTATGTGCCCTGACTGTGACATAGAAACATCACTCTGGGACTCTCCCAGGGCCAATGATCCATTTTCCCAATGGCTTCCAGCTTCAGGGAGCAGAAATGTTTTATTTTTCTCTCTTTTGTTATCTCTTAGTCTGGTCATTGTGCATGCAGTCCTAGGAGAGAATACTGCCTTTTATCCATGACTACCACCATTAAATAAACTATATACATTTTCTATACTCAAAATATTAATTAAAATGGGTAATTTTTTACCCAATTCTGCTTCTGAAAATCTGGATCTTGATGTCAGCCAGACTGAAAGTTACCAAAGACACACTATGAGGATGATATTTCGGATGGGTGAAGAAATAGCCAAGTCAGACCTAATTCTGGGCAGTGAAGCGGTAAAATGGCACGTGATGCATCTGTTACACAGGGGAGGAGAGTGCAGGGCTTGGAGTCCCTCACCTCCAGTGCATTTGCCTGTTACTGAATCTGGGGCACACAGCTGGAAGACTGAAAATAAGGCAGAAGGTTTCTATGGCTCCATCAGAGAGCGCCTCCTGCTTTTCTCCTCGAGGTGGATTCCAGCATCCAAGACCCTTGGGTGTTGGCTGCAGACGGTGCATCTCAGGGAAGGGGGAAGGGATCAGTGCCTTCAAAAATCACACTGACTGGAACCTTTGCAAACACAGCCTGCCTGTTTTGCTCAGCCTGTAGGCCAGCAACATTGTTTCCAATGATTCCTTTTGCTAATAAAGGGTCCCAGGACAGCTGAATGCCGATGGGAGGAATGGAGTGGAAACGGATTTCACTATAGGCATTGTGGAGGGAAGTTCCCCAATCTCAGAAAAGATAAATGTCGTTTGGATGATACGGGCAAAAGAATGTCATAGATCAAGTTAGAAATTCTCCATTTTGTACAATTAGCTGTTATCAAATAAATTTTCCTTTATTACCCTTTTGAGTTTTGGGGTGGCAGTAACACAGGCTTGGGATGATCTGAGCTGGCCATTACTTTCCCCACCTACCTGCAATTTATTTTTTTTTAAAGATTTTATTCATTTATTTGAGAGAGAGAGAATGAGAGACAGAGAGCACGAGAGGGAAGAGGGCAGAGGGGGAAGCAGACCCCTGCTGAGCAGGGAGCCCGATGCGGGACTCGATCCCGGGACTCCAGGATCATGACCTGAGCCGAAGGCAGACGCTTAACGACTGAGCCACCCAGGCGCCCCCCTACCTGCAATTGAAAGGAGTCAAAGTTTACAGAGAAGCCTTAATATTTACACTGTTAGGCCATAACTTTAGGAGAACTTCAGACCTGTCATTTTATGCCCCATGTTAGAAGCCTTAATAATACCCACGATAATATTTATACCCCAAAGTATATATAACAGGCAAGTACACTAGGATTTATTTATTACTTAACTATACAGTTAATAACACACACACACAAAAGGAAACTTCAGAGGCTTATTTCATGGTGACGACAGCACAAAGTAACAGGGCTGACTCTGGACTTGAAGTAGCCGCACTCTTCCCTTGTGGTCCACGGGGATGCGCTGGGATTGGCGCATAAGCATACTGCTTTTATTTTCCTGGTTTAAAGTCAGTAAAGAAGTACCACCTTGACATATGTAAATAAAGGAGGAAATATGGCTTGGCACTCTTTCTGTTTAAATCCCCACTCTGCCCCCCAGTAGCTGTACAGGAAGATATTGAACTCTGCTGGGTTTGATTTTTCTCATCTCTAAAACAGAGATGGTAGTATCTCTATGGAGTGGCTTTTGTTTGCACTTGCCTGGTGCAGAGCAAATAATCAATGAATGTTATTATTTAGTGTACTGTTTATAAAAATATATTACTCGAATACATTTTTATAAACATATTTTGATTAACAAAATGTTTAGACAAACTGAGGGTTGCTGGAGTGGAGGGGGTGGGGTGGGAGGGATGGGGTAGCTGGGTGAAAGACGCTGGGGAGGGTATGTGCTATGGTGAGCGCTGTGGATTGTGTAAGACTGTTGAATCACAGACCTGTACCCCTGAAACAGATAATACATTATATGTTAATAAAAAATAATAAATTAAAAAAAGGTTTAGGAACAAGACTAAAATGATATCATGTCAGTTATGTCCTTAGACTCCCGGCCAGTGTGTAGAGGATCAAGGAAAGAAGAAATTCATATTTTATACATATATGTGTGTGTGTGTGTGTGTATACACAAACACAATACACAAATTGACATATGTATGCATATATATGCATTATATTTGTTTTTTATTTATCTTATGCTTGCTTCCATAAAAAATGCGGAAATGCATATATTACAAAATCTTTGTGGAATAGAGTTACTGAATTTAACTTTAAAATGGAAAACATGAAAGAAAGAAACCCAGTTATTTCAACTGGTGATAATGGGGCATTGCTATGTAGTCTCCATTTTCCTGAATGATGCCACTGCCTTTCCAAAATAATGTGACCAGAGGGAATTGTTGACAAGAAGGAGGTCAAGGTCATGGAAACAAAGAAAAACTGAAAACAGCTATAGGTTGGAGGACGCAAAAGAGGCATACCTAAATGCCAGGTAGTTCCCTGGACCGACTCCAGGAACAGAACAAGAACACCAGTAGGATGGCTGGAGAAACTCAAATCAGTTCTGTGCATTAGTTATACCTTGCACCAGTATGAATTCCTTGGTCTCCCTAATTATACTACGGTTGTGTAAGATGTTCGCATCGGAGGACGCTGAGCTCAGGTATACAGCGACTCTCTGAGCCAGCTTTGCAAATTCTCTGTAAAATGATTTCAAAATGAACAGTTAAAAAATAAAATAAGGAGAGAGGGGAAGGATCCTTCCTTTTCTTCTACCTTGGGCAGGGGAGTGGAAGGGTTCCTTCCAGGGAATCTGTCACTCTGTGTATGACTCCGTAATCCTTCCTCATTATAAATTAAATATGCACCAAGTCACTTCTCAATTAAGTGACAAGTTGGATAAACATTTTAAGTGTTAATTGACCCTTCAAGGGTTCTTCGAAACTCACTCAGCTTCTCCAATTTCTTTGAAGTTTTGTTTTGGCTTCAGCAGGTCACTGATTAGATTGATTTAATAGTGAGATTATGCTTCATTAATGGGAACCAAATACAGTGCAGTTACAAAACTTTTTTTTTTTTTTTGGTCCCCTCAAGAGTAATCTTGCACAAATCAGATAGACAAAGGGGTAGAGATATACTGGTTAGTGAATAATTGAACTGAAACCTTAAAAGAATCATAAACTAACAGATGTTCTATTGATAGAACGAGGCAGGTCTAATCCAAAGCAGCCCAGAGCATCCTTGCATTTATCACCGAGGACATCTTCCAGGGGAGGAGATCGCACAGACTGTTCCACTTGTAGGACTCCTTTAAGTGGGAGGCCATCCATACAGTGCTCTAAGCATTAGGTTAACTGAATGTCGATTCAATTGGTCGGTGTGAGATTTCCGTGCGGAGTCGTGTACCTGAGCACATGTGCCAGGGACGCAAATATGTGCTAACGTGAAACAGAGATGTGTTCAGAGAGGCAAACTGAAGGATGCAGGGGTGAGGCGTGGCAGGACGGAGGGCAGGCTGCACGTGCTATGTCAAGCCTTGAACGGCGTGCTAAGGCATGTGGGTTCTAATCTGATGGCCTGAGGCTCGGTCATTGAAGATTTTGGGGGAACAGATGCCTTTCACCATGTTTTGGGAAACTTCTTAAATGGGTTTACTACTCTTTCTTTTCTTTCCTCCTCTACCCTACGCATGCTACCTGTCATACATGGGGATGGATAAATTATTCTCATTATACGAGTGCAAACTTGAAAGATAGGAAATACTCTGTTAGTTGTCTCCTGTCAAGACTATCTGTTCTTGGTCCCTTTAACTACCACGTCTTAATTTAGAAACCACTGTAGGTTAACTCCGAAATAATACCAATTTTCTTTCTTCTTGATATTTCCAGAGTTAGGAGCTATATGCTACACCACCAAATCACTTCAGAAAGAAAGAATACTTGGCAAGCTTCAGTGCTAACCATGTTTTTAATTGCAAAAAAAAAAAAGAAAATCATAATTACTAGACCATGTTGCAAAGAGAATTAGAAATGGCAGCTCTCTGTTAAAGTAGGGTATTGACAGGAAGTCAGCCTGTGTAAAGCTAGAATCTGACTAGTAAAAAATAAAATATAATAATAATAATAAATATATCAGCCCTATCTTACATATATACGTGTGTGTGTGTGTGTGTGTGTGTGTAGTGAATTAGGTTTAAGTCCCATGCCCTTCCACATTTAATATATGGATAATCTGGGCACATTACATCATTCACCACATTTAGACTGTTCTATAGTAGTCATGGCAACCCTTACATAAAACATAGCTGAGTTGGTAATTTCACTCCAAATTCAATGAAAATAAGGCTAATCCTATTATTGTTCTTAACAATTTTCCAAGTAGCTGCTTCTGAGAGTGCCCTTGCTGGTATTTTATGTCTTTTCAAAACAGATGATTGGAAAATTATGTGTGTTGGTGCATTGCACGTTCAGCCTTCCGCACTGACCGACTGTCTCTGCTTCGTGACCTTGTGCTCGAGGGGGGCACACACACCTACACGGTCCTTAGGATCTTCCTTCAACTGGAGGGATAATAAATCTTTTAAATATGCCAATCTGAACCATTAAACATTTCAGAGACTGACAGCCCAAAATTATAGTAAAATAATAGTCTTTTTTTAAGATAAGCCATATTATGCATTTGTATAAACCTTAGAAGGGTACTTCAGGTGACTCTTTTGTACTCTAAATGTGCTTGTGTATGTTTCAGTAGTGATGTAGGAAAACCATGTACTCCTCTGTAGGCTCCACTGAAAAGTAATTGAAAGATGAGAGCTCCATTTAAGAGTGCTCCCACGGCCATGTCAAGATAGTTCTTCTATAATTATGATAAATGCCAAATGTCACCCCAAAACGCTCTGTCTGCCCTGACTCTCTATTGAGGCAGCACAAGTGTGAAATTGCCTCTCAGTTGGTTCTTGTCCCCCGTGGTAGTAACCTGTTCAAGGCTTTAGGATACAACCTACAGTCCTGAAATAGAGAAAAGGTAATTTTGCAACAGAGCATTAAGCCCAGACCTGCATTGTCCTATTGTGGGGATTGCAGTGGAGTGAAAAGGAAATGTAATTTGGAGTCAGAGGGCTTGAGCTTGAATTCTAGCTGCGCCATGTGCTCTCTGAGCTTTGCTCTCAGCTTCTTCATCAATAAAAGCTAGATAATGCTAACAAGTACCCCCTAGGACTCTTGTGCCAAGCCAAATCATCATATGAATAGAGTTATGAACACAACTCTCTTAATAATAACCACTGAGAGAAAGAGCATGTTGAGCCCATGGGCCACCCCATTTATCAGACTGGAAGAAACACAGACAGGGTCAAAGTTCCCACCAAGAACTTTCCCAAACTCTGCCATTTTTTTTTTTCCAATTTGTTCACAGATCATCAATCTTGGTGCCCTGGCAAATACCTAGATATATTTCAGAGAGCTGGAAGATGTTTTCTAGCCTGAATCCAGACACCAAGAAGATGCGCCGATCTCCCGGCCGCCATGCAATGCTCACTCTGGCAACGATTAGGAATTGTTGTTCCCAGGCTACACAGGAATCAGTAGTCCCACTTGACATTTCAGACAGAATTCAATTTTGGCTCACCTGTGACCCCATCCTCACACACTTTCTGGGTCTGATGTTGAAGTAGCTGGGGACAAGTACCAGGGGAACACACAGATAGAGATTAGGCAGAGAGGAGAAGAGGGTGTGAGAGAAATCAATAGGGATAAGCAAAGAAGAAATGAGCAGTGAGTTATACAACATCCTTCAGCTCCTACTGCCATTTTTATGAAAACAAATGAAATGAACGAGCTTTTGCCTTTCAGTGGTAAGCCACAATGTGTTCGTAGGGGCCAGAAGCTCTTTTGGAGAGTTGTGTCTCCTTCTGATTTCACATGTCCTACTTTTATTTCAGACCTTGACACGGACATCTGCACCTCCACGTTTCCTCTCTTACATAAACTAAATCTGTTTGGCAAAAGCTGTCCCAACTGTGAATTCTAAAATCATTGTCAAAGATGCCTCACTTTTTTCCTCTTTCCTAGCCTCACATCTCAGCAGCAATGTGGTTGGTCCGTGCCCACGATCTCTAGAATCTCTCGTAAATAAGACCTCTTCCATTGATCATATAGTTTCTGAGAATCACTCACCATATATTTTATATTGCAATAAATTTCTGAAAACCAAAACAATTAATTTTAAAACTAGAATGTTACATCCCTGAATCTCTTATAGTGATTAACAGAGAATATGCACTCAATTGATATTTAATGAATGAACTTAAAAGTTGATTTAGTAGCTCCCCTAAGTTATATAAACCATTATGTGATTTGTTCAAGGTCACAAGGCAGAACATGGCAGAACTTGGAGGAGAACTCAGGACATCCAGGTTTAGGTTCACAACTTGTTTCCATTAACTCTGATGTTACACAAAATGAGTCAGATGCTATCAACAAATTCTTGAGTGTTTAAAATTGCGTAGCACAAAGTAAACAAACAGGTAAACTTGCTCAGTCTAAGAGTATTGTTTCAGATGAATCAAATGTAAAGCAAAGATCAGACAGGCAGTGACTATTTTTCTCTTAATTGAGGTAACATCTAATATAATCACAGCATAACTAAATATTTTACCCATTAATATGAACCTCTGCTTTGTGTCTTGAGCCTTAGAAAGTAAATTTCCATTTCAATAATTGGTTTAAAACAGGTGGTCTAATTTTATAACATTTTTCAGAGTTGATATTTTTTATCCTTTATCCTGAAATGCAAACTTAAACCCATTGAAATATTCACAATCGCTCATTTCATATTCTCCTCTAAATTACACCCTAATTTAAATACACGTATATTCAAGTTAGCTTACCATTCAAGATCTGAAGCAGAGAACTAGTAGGGTTTTTAAAACACTAAGAAGTGAAATAATTAAAACAAAGCCAGTTCAATTCACAACAAATAACTTAATCTGAGACATAAAGTCCTCAAACAACTGTTCTTTGAATTCTCCCTCTTCAACTGCACTTACAGACACAATTAATGCTGCTCTTGTGACCAAGAGAGAGACCGAAATCCACTGTAACCAATTAGACCCACTTTTCTTCTGTCCCCACCAGCACACACACCAGAGAAGTGATCCTCAGTCAACTAATTTTTTATCTATGTTGGATCACTATTTATGGTTTGCCTCTGACCCTCACAGGGACAGCATCTTCAGGAAGGAAAATTAATATGCTATCCTGTGTATCTGCAGCAGAGTAGATCCGTGATTGGTAACATGACATTTTCAAATGGCCACAGTCTAAAAATATCTGCTTACACTGAATCAGCTCCAGAACAAATCCGAACACTAACTTAGCTGGCTTAGTTACCATCTCTGAGTTGCTTTACAAGAGTCCAGAACGAGGGCATGTTAACTGCCCATACCCATGTGCTGTTAATTTCTCCAGCTCCAAAGACCAGCACAAAAACACCTTGGTCACTTTGAAATCAGTCACAATATAAATGACCTCGTTAGTGGTCAAAATAGCAAAGCAAGAAAAGAACACTTACGTTTGCCAATGAATGTCCAAAGAAAGCCATCTTATAAAGCCTATTGTTGGATCTGGGGTAAACACATTTCTTGCCCAGAACTTACCATATCGATGGTGCTTCTGTTCCACTGATCTCTAAGAAATCGTACCCTTCCTCTAGTTGAAAGTCGGTGAAGACTAAGGCGATGGTGTCCCCCGGCTCGGCCAGGATGGTCCAGGTGCAGTCGGCATTGTTCCCGTACTCCGAGGGGAAGTGGGGGCTGGAGATGGTGCTGCTGGTTCCCCGCAGGGTCCCTCCGCAGGCTCCCTCAGCTGGCAGGAGCAGAAACAAGAGGCAATCAGGCTTCCAGACAGCCTCATACACAAGTACATCTACAGAGTATCCCTCTTGATCAGTGACCAGTATTTTCTGAACTCAAAACTGATACTCTCACTATGACAAAGGCTTCTTCTGGTTTATTAATTTAGTTCTACGGAAAAACTTACAAAATTATAAACAATTACACTGCATTATTAACTGAATTCTCACCATAGGAGAGAAAGAAATTGCGGCTTTTCTAATATCTGGACTGTGTATTGCCATACACCTGACGTTCACAGACAGCGTAACAATTTTCAAAGATCTTCTCTGACTCTTACAAGATGGAGATAGTTCAGAAACATCTTGAGATTTGAAAGTGTGTAGCAATCTTTTATTAATTCACCGGTACCTGGCTTTGAAAATACAGTGCTCTTTTTTTTTTTGATGTTTTCATTTTTTTTATTCTTATGTTAATCCCCATACATTACATCATTCGTTTTAGATGTAAGAAATACAGTGCTCTTAAAAGTAGTCATCACCTTATTTTTTATTTTCCTATAGAGTTTGGAATGTGTATTTGGTTCTGAATTTCGGATAAGTTCTTGACTAACATGATAACACAGACACATCAATTCATAAAAACCTTCTGAGTAGGAAACAGTTGCATGAAAAAAAGTGGAATAACTTGGAAAGTGGCAAGTAAAAGGTCAGGGATGACAAAATGCATTTAAGATATAAATTAACATTAAAATGTTGGTTTGAGGAGAAACAGATCTTGTAAGGTTTTCCATAGGGTAAAATACACATGTTATTGAATTTATAACCTCTATTACAAAATGCTATGTACATAGGAAACTGTAACACAGGGTAAATAAGTATTTGTAAAACACTTCTTTTAAAACCTGTCTATGGGCATCCTTCTTTCTTTCCTCCCCTCCTTCCTTTTTTCCCATCAGATAATTTCTACCCTAAGAGCATATTTAACATTTATGGGTGTTGGTGCTGCAATAGGAGGGATGTAGGAAGTCAGCCTGTCACCAAGTTGAGGGAGTTTGCCTTTAGCAACTTCTGTGACTGCACAAGATCAAGGGGGACAGATATTTACATTGGCTACTAATAAAACAACTGAGAATGCAAACATATTATTCACTTACTTATACTGACACCTCTATAGTAATATAGCTTTCCATACATGAACATATATACATGTATGATCATTAATACACATAGTGTAATTCTATTTAATACATTGGTTTTATTTCTCTAATTGTATCATATGCTGCAAAAGTCACCCCAATATAATGCAAAATCATTATAGCACTCAAATAAAAAAGATAAAATATTGTAAATGAGTGGATTTAAAGGTTATCAAATCCTGTGCTATGACTGGCTGATAAAATGAAAGGCATTACTTTAATTACAACAGTCGAGATTGCATAAATGCTTTGTAATTCAACTCGGTGGTGAACAGCCCCCCTTCCAAAGTGCTAGAGGGAGGAAAAACTTATATCAAATCATACTGGATTTTTGAAATGGTATCCTAAGCACTGAAGCACTGTTTATGATTTAAAAGGCATTCAAACAGGTGTGTTTATACGTATAACATAACAGAAATATAGAATGAGAGTGAATAGAAAGAAGCACACTGGTTTCTTCTGGGAAAGTACCTCGGCAACCTTCCCCAGACAGGGGTGATTTTGCACCTGTCCGTCAAGAGCACGCACAGGCCGGCACCAGCCAGCGACAACGGGCGTCAGCAGTGGCTCTGCAGCCCGCCTCTGGAGCCTCTCTCTGCGCCTCTATCCCTCTAGTCGTTTGCCTGCTGGGAAGTCTGACGACCTGTACAAAGTGCCTGTGAAGCTGAGGTGACATGGTTGCTCCAGGGACTCCAGAAGTGGATATACATGAACTGCCACGGGGATATTTTAATATCTCAACAGCTGATGGAGCTGTGTTGGTGCTCACCAGCTGATATAAGTCCCAGTCACATGAGCTTCCCTCTCAGGAATGCATCCTTTTCCCATGTAACATGACATTGGGGAAGTGAAGAACCCCCACTGTCCCTTCTACATCTCATTTTTGATGCAATGAGCCTCAAAGCTTAGACAGGAAGTCTGTAGATTTTCCTAGGACTTCAGGTGATGGCTTGAGCAGAGCATGGAGGACCAGACTGCAAGGGGCTGATGAGTGAGGACCACACTCACTAATCCCAGAGGACTGCCGGGCCCATTATGGGAGTGGACAAGTGGTACAATTTTATGGCAACTTTGCTGTAAACAGGAGAAGATATGAGGAAAACAAAGAATAGAAAATGGAAATAAAGAGAAAAAAAAAGAAATTGGCAGAAAGAAAAAAAATATATATATATATATTTATCCTAAACCTGCAATCACCATTGTGTTTTCTCTGATAGACATTTTAATGGCCATAGGATATTTAAAAATGTATGACAGTTAAAATTATGTCAGGCTAAATACATGCAGGATGTATTATGATTTCTTAATGCAACATTTCACCTAAAATGTTACAAAATGCTGTTTAGATAATCTAATTGAAATCTTGGAGAATTCAGAATTAGGCACATAAAACAAAAAGTACTTTATGCCACTCACTGGATAAAAAACTTAAACCACAGATAACTGCCTTTAGTACAGAGTATGGTAAAAATATTTGTGTGTGTCATTTGTGTGTGGAGGGATATTTAAAAGCAATTACAATGGTGCAAGTATTTCTCCAATAGAATAAATATATATATTTTAAATATTTTATTTATTTATTTGAGAGAGAGAATGAGAGAGAGAGCACACATGAGAGGGGGGAGGGTCAGAGGGAGAAGCAGACTCCCTGCCGAGCAGGGAGCCCGATGCGGGACTCGATCCCGGGACTCCAGGATCATGACCTGAGCCGAAGGTGGTTGCTTAACCGACTGAGCCACCCAGGCGCCCCCACTTCTCATTTTGGCTTCAGGTTCAATATGTATATGGCCCTTTTAAAGATTTTATTTATTTATTTGAGACAGAAAGAATGAGAGAGACAGAGAGCACATGAGAGGGGGGAGGGTTAGAGGGAGAAGCAGGCTTCCCGCTGAGCAGAGAGCCCGATGCGGGACTCGAACCCGGGACTCCAGGATCATGACCTGAGCCGAAGGCAGTTGCTTAACCAACTGAGCCACCCAGGCGCCCCTCCAATAGAATATTTTAATGCTTTATTTTCTTTCCTGTTTTTGTATGAGAATTTTTTTCTAAACTGTAACATTTTACTCATCTGTACACATAAAAGCATTTAAGGAAGGGTAACATAACTACTATATTAGATTGGCAAATATTTTTAAAAAGACACTGTATTATTAGATTTATAAAAATATCAGTAGAATAATTATATAGATAAAACAACTGAGTAAACATCTTCCAAAGCACATTTGGCCTTGGAAAATTTATTTAATCTTAACTCATTAATTTTGGAAATCATATTAGTTGTGAACTTCCAGTATGACTGCAAAAGATATTAAATTGTCTTCTTCTAAAATATCACTTAATGATAAAGACTTTGCTAAGTAGGAATGGGAACCTCTCTCCTCATAAAACAGGGTGTTATGAGGACCCAAATACATAGGACGATTCAGGATATGATAAAATGATCATCATCAGTGATGGGAGAGGAGTGTATTAACAGAGTGACTAGGAAAAGAGAAATTTGAAAAATCATTTAGAAACAGCCTAATAGAAAATATATATTAATTGCATTAATTAAAATGTTTGAATGTATAAAATAATAGGTAAATTAGCAGAATACACTGTATTACCAAATAATGTATTAACTAAACAGAAAGTATATTATTAAAACAAAAGAAACATTACAATAAATGAAACTACCTATATAAATTCTTTTCAAAATAAATCTATAAAAATAAAATTCAAAATAAAAAACAAGACAATGAAAAATATTTGCAATGTAACAAAGGGTGCCATCTATACTTTATTCTACTCACATTTTTAAGAACAATACACAAAGATTGATAAAAAAAACGACTGTAAATGACAATTTAAGCAAGAATGAATTTCAGAAAGAAATTCTAAACACAGGCAAAGGTTTAACCTCTCGTTATCAGACCCTAAAATTAAAACAATGAAATAATTAGTTAAAAATATATTTTTTTAAAAAGGAAAATAGCTAAGGGTAAAACTGACATCATTCTTTGCTCCTGTATATTGACATGAAATTTTGGGACAATTTTATAATATACATGAGGGATAACATATAGGATATATATAACTTTGGCATGTTATCAAGTCGGGGTCTTGTATTTATTGAGTACACTTTAGGTACATGATATTTTGTACCAAGCCTTTTATCTGGACCATTTGTTGAATCCTTTCAATAGGTATGAGAAAATTATTGTTGCTATTCCTATTTCAGTTGTCAAAAGTAAGATTCTCGTGGATGGAACCGGAGGGTGTTTTGCTGAGCGAAGTAAGTCAATCAGAGAAAGACATGTATCATATGACCTCACTGATATGAGGAATTCTTAATCTCAGGAAACAAACTGAGGGTTGTTGGAGTGGTGGGGGGTGGGAGGGATGGGGTGGCTGGGTGATAGACATTGGGGAGGGTATGTGCTATGGTGAGTGCTGTGAATTGTGCAAGACTGTTGAATCTCAGATCTGTACCTCTGAAACAAACAACACAATATATGTTAAAAAAAGAAGAAGAAGAAGAAAGGAGGAGGAGGAGGAGGAGGAGGAGGAGGAGGAGGAGGAGGAGAAGAAGAAGAAGAAGAAGAAGAAGAAGAAGAAGAAGAAGAAGAAGAAGAAGAAGAAGAAGAAGAAGA